>NW_023304194.1:0-39739 GCF_011077185.1 Oxyura jamaicensis | reverse complement strand
CTTCTCCTTCTCCTTCTCCTTCTCCTTCTCCTTCTCCTTCTCCTTCTCCTTCTCCTTCTCCTTCTCCTTCTCCTTCTCCTTCTCCTTCTCCTTCTCCTTCTCCTTCTCCTTCTCCTTCTCCTCCTCCTCCTCCTCCTCCTCCTCCTCCTCCTCCTTCTCCTTCTCCTTCTCCTTCTCCTTCTCCTTCTCCTTCTCCTCCTCCTTCTCTTTCTCCTTCTCCTCCTCCTCCTCCTCCTTCTCCTCCTCCTTCTCCTTTTTCTCCTCCTTCTCCTTCTCCTCTTCCTTCTCCTTCTCCACTTTCTTCTCCTCCTCTTCCTTCACCCTTTTCTCCTTCTCCTTTGCTCCTTCTCCCCTTGCTCCTTTTTCTCCTTTTCTCCTTGTTTTCTCATTTTCCCCCTCTGGTTTTCACCTTATCCTTTTCTCCTCCCTCCTCTCCCCATCCCCTCCCAGTGTCAGCACCCAGCAGGAGGACCCATGGGTGCCCAGGAGCCCCAGACACCCCTTCCCCTGCCACCCATGGGCCATCCTCAGGGCCAGGGACACGCTATGGGGCCTGCGGGGGGAGTGCACGGGGAAGGGAAGGGGCCAGGCCACAGCTCAGCTGTTCCCTGCCTCGGTGAGGAGGAAGCCGGGGGCGGGAGGCAGCCCGGGTTTCCCTGCGGGGCCGAGATGGGCACGTTTCATTTCCACCCCAACCCCTGCCGCGTGTGGCGGAGGACGAGACAGCGCCGTGGGGAAGGAAGCGCAGCGAGAGACGGGGCTGCGCGGCACGGCACGGGGCACGCGGCACGGGCAGGGGGCCCGCTGCCTCGCCATGGCTCCCGGAGCCTTGAGGACCACGCGGGGCAACGTGGACGTGGCCCTGGCCGGCCTCTGCGTCCTGCTGCTGTGCTGCAGCCCCGCGCTGGCCGGCTGCCACCGGGGTAGGTAGAAAACCCAAAGGTTTTGGGTACGGAAGCAAGGGGAATGGGGGGGCGCTCGGGGGAGGAATGGGGTTAAAGGATGGAGAAAAGGGCCAGGTCCTGAGGTCGTGTGCGTGCCGACCACGGTTGGGGTTTGGTGTTGAAGGTTTGGATTTGTCAGGTCCTGGGGTTTCCTGCACTGGCTTTCATGCCCCTGTGCTTCACCTCCTGGGGTGGGCTTCATCCTCACCGAGGTGGGCTCCTTCCTCTGGTTTTGCTTGGGGTGAAATTTTGGGAGAGAAAGGCAGGTGGAGAGGGTGAATGGGGGAGTCTGGGCAGGGCAAGGAAGAGTCCCGGTGAGGCCAGGTCCCCACTTTGGTAGCATCGTTTTTTTTCTGCCCCGGTGGCAAGCGTGGGGCTGGAAGCCCCTCGTGGGACCCTCCCCAGGCACCGATGGCAGCTGGTGCTGGGAAGAGGCAGGGACACCTGTAAAACCTGCTCAGGACATCCTCCAAGCACTTCATTCATTGCTGAGAGCGGCACTCAGTAGGAAGCACAGCCCTGAGCCTGCTGAATATTTCCTGTTGAACACAAGAACCTAAGAATACTGCGAAAATTAAAACTCTCGGCATAGGCACTGTCACAGCAAACGCTGCCTGCCAGGAGCTGGAGCAGTTCCCTCTCTCCATTCTCCTGTCTGGTATTGTTTCTCATTTTTTCAGCCCAGTTTTCCAGCTAATCATGTATTCAAGGAACAGTCCTGGTTCCTTCTCTGCTTGGTGAGCCTATTTGTACATATTGGCCTCGGGCCAATGCTGAAGGGAAAGGGGGCACTTTCTGATCCTGCCTCCGAGTCCAGGGGCTCGTGTCGGTGCTGGTTTCTGAAAAATGGGAAGTTAAATTTCACTGATGGTTTGGATCATGTGTGGTCAGAAAACCTACGTGATTTTTTTTTTTTTATTTCTTCCTTTTTTTTAAAAAAAAAATATATATATTTTTTCCTGCTTTTTATTGCTCTGAACCCCAAATAATACAGCAGCTACCTGTCCCTGCTGGGTCTGCTTGTCCGTGCCAGGACATCACCCGTTCCAGTGGCTCAAAGTGAGAGGCAGGCAGCGAGTCCGACGGGCAGGCTCAGTATTGCTAATTCTTGCTACTTAGGGGCTTGCTAGGGGACAAGAGGGCACTGCTGGGGCTCTGCAGCCCTGGCTTTGCTCAGGAGGTGGTGGTGGAAGGTGCCTGGCCCATGGCTGCAGCCTTGCTGGGACTGGGTGGGCAGAACTGAGGTGCCCCAAACAGGGACCCAGTCCTTCAGCTCAATTTTGGAGGTGACACCAGCTAGAGGAAGGGTGAAACCCAACATTAACACTGAGCATGGATTTAGTAGCAATAATAATATGCCCCCCCTCCCTGGAGTCTGTTTTCTCTGGTGCAGATGCTCCTGTGGGTTCGTTGTAGGGGGTTCTGCTGAGACCACTTGGCGCAGGTCACAGGGCTGGGCTCACGAACAGATTTTCACAAATCCCTTTAGGGACCTTCAGGAGCTGAGGGTGAAAGAGCTGAGAAGCGTGCGGGGACTCTGGCACAGAAGGCAGGAACATGAGGGGCATGGGAGACCATCACCTCCGTGTGGGATGGGAGCTGCAGGGGGCTCTCACCCTTTTTGCAGCCCAGGATCTCACTAGGGGCACATCTGCTTCTGCTGCCCGCTGTCACCGTGTCATTTCCTTGCTTCTTCTCTCCCCAACAGTGACCTTCTCCCCAGCCACGTTAACTCGCCCTGCAGGCGGCTCAGCCACCTTCTTCTGCAACATCTCCATAGAGAACAACTCCAGCCTGGAGTACAATCTCAACTGGTACAAGGAGACCAACCACAGTGATGCCCAAAAAATTGCTCAGATCAGCCGGAGCATCCCCCAGACAAAGACGGAGAAGTACCTGCTCTCCAACCACGCTCCTGTCTTCAAGATCGAGATCCTGAACCTCCACCAGAACGACTCGGGCTCCTACTACTGCGGGCTGATCGCCTTCTTCCAACCCAACAAAGTGGAGGAGAGCAACCGGTCCCACCTGGTGGTCACAGGTCAGCTGAAGGGGACAGGCCGTCTGTGTCACCTCTGCAGTGTTACCCCAGAGGGTAGAGACTGGGGTGGATGGCGAGGGGTTGGGGACTCACGGACTTATTCTTGGTGCCCTGCTCCCCAATCCAGGGGCATGCAGGTGGCATCTCAGCTGCGGTGCCTGCCGAGGGGCTGTGTCCCAGAGATGGAAAATCCTCATTCCTGGTGAAGTGTATGGCCCCAGGCAGGCAGCACCCTCCTGGGGAGGACCTGGTATGGGTCAGGAGAGCACAACCCTGCCCTTTACTCGTACTGTTGAGGTCCGGGACACAGCAGGCTGTCCTCTCCCTGAGCACCCTGCAGCTGGATCTGGCCCTGAGGCAGGAGGTCTCTGTCCCAAGGATGCTCTGGGGAGGAAGGAGTCCTTACTGACGGCATTCCCTTTAACAAAAAGGGAAAACACTGCAAAAGTTAGTCTTCTTACAGTCTTCTTACACATCTGCTGCCAGCGTGAGCTGGCCCCAAGATGTGGAGGTGTCTGAGATGCATGGGGGAGCTGTGTTCTCCTTGGGAATGGGGATCGGGTCCTGCTGTGACACTGCCTGTGGGTGTCCTGTCCCCTACACCCTCATTGTCAGCCCATGTGGGATCATCCTTACCACCTGCAATGAGGAGGAGTGGGATGTGGCCAAAAGACCCCCCACGTCAGCCCAAATTGAGGGCCCTGGAGGGATGGCGGGGCTGTAGCAGCCAGCCTTGAACTGAGCCCTTTCTGGGGACACCCCCTGTGCTCCCCTGGTGCCATTCACAGAGATGTGCTCCTGACCTTCTGGCTTTTGTCACGGTTCTTGCAGCAGCCCCTGAGAAGATAAACACCACTGAGGAGCCCGGCGTGGAGGACAGCAGCCCCCCAAGCCACATCAAGGCTGTGATCCTGGGCGTCCTGCTGCTGGGCTGCGTGGTCGTGCTGGTGGTCCTCGGCTACTGCGTCGTCACCTACAGGAGAGGAGGTGGGGAGCCTGGGGACCCCTACTCACCATGCCGAGGGGCTGGGGGTGTGACAGGGGACTTGGGGGGTGACATTTCTTCATCAAACCCAGCTGGGACCCGGGGGCAGATGGATATGGGGGGTGCACGCAGGCTGGTTTGCCATGCCCAAACGCAAGCGTGGCTTGTCCCCGTGGGACAGGCATCTCCGTGCTGGTGGGACAAGGGTGCTCAGGGCCCCGCTCGCCCCCCAGCCCATGTGCTGAGGCTCTGCACCTCTCCTTGGAGCAATGCCTAAGGACGCAAGGGGACTGGTGAGCCCCGGCGCAGCAGCGTGGCGAGGCTGGGTCAGCCCCAGCTGCTCACGCTGCCTTGGCACACGAGCATCTGCTAACCAAATGTGTTACTTTGCAGATGTGCAGAAACCACCGAGTGAAAACGCTGCGGAGGTGAGTTCTCCGCCTCCGACAGCCCGCCGTGCTGCGGGGGAGCGGCGCTGGGTGCGGGAGCGGAGGGCACGGGGCCTCCCTTTATCAGGCTTCTCGCTTCCCCTATCTCCTCTGGCACTGCGCGATCTCTCCTGCACTGCTACGGCTGCACCTGCAGCACGGCCCCATCGCGAAATCAAAAAACCGCCTGAGGCAGGTCGGGGGCCTCTCTAGTCCAACCCTTGCTCAGAGCAAGGTTTTATCTGATGGGGAATTGTGTTGCTGTAAATAACGGGAGACACTCTCACCCCATATCCCCCTCTTGCTGCAGTTTGGCTTGTTCCCTCTCTTCCTTTTGCTGGGCACTGCCTGAATTGTCTGTCTTCCTCCAAGCCCGTTAGGTAGCTGAGGGCAGCCTTCATGCTCCCCTCTCTGGGCTGAGCAGCTGCAGCCCCAAGCTCACCCCGTGCCATTGGTGCCCATGGAGAGGTGAGAAAAGGGACCCTGACCTGCCTGCGGGTGACCCCGAGGCTCAGGGTCTGGTTTCCCTGCACCAATGCCACCCCAGGTCTGTATGTCCTTCCCCTCTGCACTGCTCTTGCCCTCCTGGGATGCTCGTTCTGACACTTGCTGTACAAAGGGACTCGTGCTGGGAATGAATGGTGCCTCTGGGCAGAGGATGGATCCCAACAGGGTGTCCTTTCTCTGCAGAAGGAAGAGAAGCCGCCCGTGGTGTCCGTGTCCACCGTGGACTACGGTGTGCTGGAGTTTCAGTGGGACCCGCACACCCAGCTGCCTCCCGAGACCTGTCCGGATGACCAGACCGAGTACGCCACCATCATCTTCCCTGAGGAGAAACCTGTCACGCCCGAGCGGGGCAAGAGGCACCTGGACGAGAGGACGTGGCAGCCGCCGTCACAGCCCTGCTGAGGCCCAAAGCCACGTGTGTGTGCCGAGCAGAGCGATGGAGGTGCTGCTGCTGCAGTTCGTGTCGGACAGCGCTGGCTGTGCTGGTGTCACGGCCACAGGACAGGCACCGAAGGACAGGGACAGGTCCCTGCTGGCCTGGTGCTGGGCTCCAGGTGCCTCCGTACTAAGGGCAGGATGGGACCGAGCAGCGATGCCAACGGGGCAGTGCCAAGGGATTGTCTCCCATCGTCCATCTCCCACATCTTCCTGGGGATATCTGGGGCAGCCGCCCTGCATCCAACCCTGCCGGCAAAGCAGGGCTTTGGGACAGGCTCCAGAGCGAGAACAAGGGCAGTGCTGGGAGCTGCCACCCCACGGGAGCAACATCCCAACCCCAGGATCTTGTCCCAGCTCAGGGCAGGGACTTCTGCACGTACTGCTATTTAACGAGCCCCTGGGAAGCTGGCGGGTGCTCTCAGACACTTTCCTCCTCTGCGGGGACGAGGGGCACTGCTGGGCATCCCGGGACAAGGATGCTGTGCCTGGTGGGAGCCGGATCCGGCTGTGGGGGCGAATAAAGGGTTTGGCGCCCGGGCTGTTTGCTGACTCGTGGCAGCAGGCGCGTGGGCAGGCAAATAACAGCTCCTGGCAGCATGCAGGTGAGAGCCGGGAGGCGGCGGTGTCTGTTGTGGTTCCTGGGCCCCTCCGCGCGATAAGCAAGCCGCTCTTCCATGAAACTGCTCTTAATAATTTAGAGAATGAGCTGCTCCTCACCTGTGCTGGGCCTGGGTGCAGACGGGGATGGAGCAGCCACAAAGAAGCCCCCCACTCCCCTTTCTGGGCTCAGCTTGGGGTGCTCGCCTGCCCGGCTGGGGACAAGGTGCTGGGGACTGGCTGCCACCACGCAGGGTGATGCTCATGGTGTGGTGCCTGGCACAGCCCAGCTGCGAAGCTGTCTCCAAACTTCCATTTTTCCCTTGAAAGCGGTGCCAGGCATGTGCAGCCCAGCCAAAATCTTATAGAAACCAAAAGAGAAAGCAGCAACAGTTGCTAGAGACTGGAGAAGCCCTGGTGAGAAGCAGGCTTGGAGGCAGCAGCGTCCTGCTGGGAGCCCATGAAACCCCAAGCAAACAAAGGGCCATTTGCATACTGCACCTCGTGGCACTGTCAGCAGCTTTCTTTTTCCATTACCGCAGCTAAAAGTAGCATAGTCTTGAGACACCAGGCACCATGGTCTGTGCCCTCTGGGGGCTGTGACAGCCATGAGAAGCCTCCAGAGAAGATCATAGGGGATGAGCATCCATCCAGGATGGCTTACATCCTTCCCTAGTGCAGGGCCATGGATGTGGTGGCCCCGCTCAGTCCCCTGACCCTCAGCATGCTCCCCTGGGGCAGTGGCGTATCTTACCCCGTGTTTACACACGTCACAGTGCAGCTCAGTCCATCCAGACTCAGTGCAAGGAGCAGCTCCGCTCCTTGCCCTGCAGCAGCACCGTGCTGCCCCAGCAGCTCAATGGTCGTGCAGGAGGCAGCTGCAGCAAGCAAGAAGTGGGAGCTCAGTCAGCAGTTTTGGTTCTGCCTTTCCCGTAAGAGCGCATGCAGGAGGGTGGGCCCTGCTTCATTTTTTCCACCCTACCTCTTTGGGCAGCAGGGGTGCCAGGCACGCCGTGGGGGCTCAGCACTTCATGAAAACCTCAGCGAGCACCCGAGCCATGGCAGTGCCTGCACCCCTCGGGGCACCCAGCAGCCTGACCACCTCCCCGTGCCTCGCAGGGAGCAAGGCAGTGGGGCTGGGGACATGTGGGGTGCGTGGTGAGGATGCTCCAGGCACCATCTCCCACCCCTGTTTGCAGGGCAGGGTGCTGGTGCTGGCCCAACAGGACCGGGCTCCCGGAGTGGCTGCTTATTGCTTGGTGAGCTCCCAGCAGGGTGCAGGCTTCAGGTCCCCAGCTGAGCATCCCTGGGCCGAGCAGTGCTCATGGGTGGGAAGCCAAGCTGGAGGGCTGTCTCCACCTGCCCAAACTGCTCCATCTTTCCACGCCAACCAGATCAGCCACTATTTTGTTCTTCCCTCCAGCTTGCCGATGGTAGCCCCATCTTTCTGGAGTCACTGCGTGGCACCTGAAGCCACCTGTTTTGTCTCCCACCATGAGAGGCCCCCATTTCTGGCTTTCCCAGCCCCACCACCCCACACTCCTCCTTCCCCAGCCCCTCTCCCTGTGTCACAGCCCTCCTGCTTTTGCCCACCTCTGCATCCATGCCAGCTGGCATCGGCACCGACTTGGCACCACTTTTCTCTGCTCCGAATCGAGCAGGGACCCCAGCAACTCACGTCCCACTTCTGTTAAGTTTAGCATCAGGTTTTCTGGGGTGCCTTGACACCCTCAAGGACTGGTGCCCTGCAGGTACTTTGACTCTCCCTGCCTGCACCAAGGTTGGGCTGTGATGGGTCAGGGGTCCGGAGGTTTTGGGGGATTTGGCAAATTCTGGCCTTTCTGCCGTAGCTGCTTTGCATTGCTGTGAAGATGAATGATTTTAATGGTCCTCTGTTTAGGCTGCAGAAAACAAAAAGCTTGCTGCAGAGCAGCTAGCCAGACCCCCCAAAAACCTCACGCTGGTTTTGAGCTCATTTCACTCACTTCAGCATTGTGGCCTCCAGAGCTCACCCGCACCCTGCAGCCGTGCCCCCAGCCAGCCCTGGTGCTGTGCGGGACTGGGTGCAGCTGGGGTGGCTGCAGCCACCGCCACATTTCCTGCTCTCTTGGGTCTGTCACAGCAGCCACTTCCAACCACGGCCACCCCACGCTTCCTCAGGGCAGCAGGGGTTGCCACTAGCGTTGCTGCTGAAGTGCTTTGTCAGCATCTCAGGTGCATCCAGAGAGCAGGGCTCACCCCAGCTCCAGTCCCATAGCTGGGAGACCTCTGAGAGCTGGGGCTGGTCCCCGTCGGCACACACAAGAAGCTTCACATGCAATAAAGTGCCTGAGCAAGCAAATGCCCCAACAGAGCTGTCTGAGCCCTGACTACCTCCTTATGTAGCCCAGCTGTGGTCAGAGGTGATTGGGAACGTGTGAGTCCCTTAAAGATGCCCTAGCCCAAAGGCTGGGTTTGGAGGAAGTGGGCAGGAAGATGGAGAGGAAATCCTCTGCTGCTTGCAGGAGTGTCTTCAAGGAGAGCCATGCCATGAAACAACAAAGCACTGATCCTGCAAAATAGGGCATTGCACGTGTAGAGGGAAGAAGGGACAGTAAGGCCACGTGTCAATAATGTCACTTAGAAGCAAGCAGTGTCCTGGTCACTTATGAGTGTGGAGAGCTGGGAGGTTTCAGAGCAGTGTTTTGTTTTTTGGAAGCACCTGCGTGCTGCAGGTGGTCAGATGTGCTGCTGGGCAGGTTGCCTGGACCCCTAACCAAAGCCCATCTACACCACCCCAATGTATCCTGATGGGTCTGGACCCACAGCATCTCCCCCATCCCATCCCATCCCACCGAGAGCCCTGCCCTGCCTGCACCTGAGAGTGCTGGAGGCTTGCCGAACATCTGCGTTTCCTCCTGCTGCCCTCATTTTGCTTTCTCTAGTTTTGCTTTGAGTCGGCTCCATGGTTTCTCCTTCTCTCTCTTCCTCCCTTGGGAGGGATGTGCTGCTGGAGGGGCTGGCTGGCTGAGTGGTGCTGAGCCGTGCGCCCGGGAACAAACCCGCTGCCACCGCACTGGGTGCAGCCTCCTCGGGGAGCCCTCCACTTACACCAGGGGGACCACCACGGGGCCACCAGACCAACGGGGCACAAAACCCTCTTGGGGTGGTACCCGATGGTGTTTCCTCAGCTGGTCCCTCCTGTATATCTCTCCCCACTGCTCAGCATCCCTCTCCATCCATCAGAAGGGACAATGTCCAGCCCAGCTCAGGCATGTTCCCATTTCCTCGGGATCTGATTCCCCATGCCTCAAATCCAGGCGCCAGACCCACCTTCTCTAAGGGCTCAACCACGAAGGTAGCCCAGCCTGGAAGGGATGCTGGTCCCTAGAGGATGTGGGCCTCGCCGTGACGGGGTGACAAGCAGTGACACCAGTGCAAACATGGTGTGGGGGACAGGGGCACGGGCAGCTGGCATGGTGCTGGGTCCCAGGAGGCTACGGATGCCAAACTCGCCATCTGCATCAAGGAAAGGGAAAAAAGAGGATCCAGGAAGCTGCAGATGAGTCAGCCTCGGTACCCAGAAAACCGCTGGAACAAATTAGTAAGGCCACCAAGCGGTAAACACTGAGAGGGCAGCGCTGGGACTGAGAACGTCGATTTAGCAGGAACAAATTGTGTCAAACCAACCTAATGCTCTTTTCATTAGGGTGACGAGCTGGGTGGTGCAAGGAAACCGGGAGCGATGCTATCTTTGTGCAGTGTGTTATGTTACTTTCTCGTAAGCAAATTAGGGAAATGGGAAATTCTCCCACTGTGGGTGGACCGCTACCCGAGAAGCTATATCCCCAAAAGAGTTATCAATAGCCCGTGATGGAAGGCTCTTCAGATGGGGTTTCTCTGGGGAAGGGAAGCGCCTGGCCCGAATGAAGGCGGTCTGCTATTTAGGGAGGCTGTGGAGGTTAGAAAAGGGTTAGAAACCAAATCCCTGGGTGAGCTGGAGAAAGGAGCAAAAATACCCTGAAAAAAAATGTTGGCACAGCGAGAGCTGGAAGGGGAGGAGAGGAAGGTATCCACCTCCCTCCTCACGCCCCAGCTCACCTGGGGGTGGGAACCGAAGCCAAAAATAAATTCGGGCTGTGTGAAAGTGGCAGGGAAATCACCTCGCGGGCTGTGCCTCATCTCCTCCTTCACGCATCCCGCGGAGGAGTCAGGGCTGGAGCTCCGGGATGGAGAGGGCTTGTGGGGACTGTCCCCGTGGCGGGACGGGGCTGGTTCCCCAGTGCCCACCAGGGCCATGCTGGGGATCCCACGGGAGCTTTTTTTTTTTTCCAGGCAGGTGCCGGTAAGCATCGGGGTGCCGGGGCAACGCTGGGAGGTGTGCGCCGAGTGGAACAGGACGTCAAAGCAGTTTCAGCTCTGTGGGTGGTTCTGGGAAAGTCCCTTCAGTGCCGGCAAGCACCGGGCTCTGACAGAGGGAGCAGCGCCCGGCTGCTCGCAGAGGGCTCGGCGCCCCGAGTCGAGATCTGAGTCGTGTTGCCGTGACGCAGCGGGGCAGGCTTTCCATGACAGCGGGGTTTTGGAGGCACCCGGCCCCCCGAGCCCGAGGGGCGGCAGGGAGAGGGGCAGCAATGCTGGCAGCCCTGGAGCCTCCCCTTTTATTTTTCCCTGCATTCATCCCCCAGGATAAATCTCAGCCCCAAAAGCAGATGGGCAGGTGCTGCAGGGTGGTGGCCCTGTCCCTGCTGCCCTGTTGTTGGTGGCTCTCTGTGTCACAGCAATGCCAGGCACTGCAGGATGCCAGCGGGTCCCCGTGGCAAGGCTCCCGGGTCCCATCTGCAGGTTAGGGCTTTGCTAGCTCTCCGTAAGGATCCTGAAAACTCCGTCTTGGCTCCTCGGCTTGCAGGAAGACCTCCGTTCCTCCCTCCTGGCCCTGCTCTGGATGACAGGGTGGCGTTGCTGTTAAGGGTGGAAGGACCTCAAAATGAAGACAAAACAGGCACAGGAGGCAGCGTGCCAGCAGGGAACCCCACTGCTTCTCCAGCCTCTGGAAGAAGCTCGGCATCGTCCTGGGGAGCTGCTGCACGCCACACCTGGTGAGGGGCTATAGCCCCTGTGCTCAAACTGTGGTGGCCCGCATGGCCTATTTTAGGCACCCAACACGATTTGCTGCTGTGATTCTCCCCAGTGGCTGCATCCTTGGTGGTGCCCTCTGAGGCTGGGTACTTTGGAGAGTTCTGTGTCCTCGCTGTGCACAGGATGGTCTCCTCTGGATCCTTCAGGCTAGACGTGATGGTTTCACGTTGAGGTGGCTCCACAAGGCTGCAGATCTTCCCCCAGCTCCTCTCTCAAGACCAGATGCCATTCAGCCCCTTATCTGCCCATCCTGCGTGGCTCCGGGTGGGATGCCCGGCGATGGGGGAGGCAGGGGGGTGCCAGCAGCCCCAGCCCCACTGCTTTCGCCTCCCGCAGTGCTCTCGGCACAGAGCTCACCTCCCCACTTTCAGTTTTATGTGCGGTGCCATCATCCCCGACTTTCCACTCTGCGGTTTCATGTCAGGCTTTTTCTGCTCGAGTTGACTGAAAGTTGTTAAAAACACCCCATGTTTGGTGGCAGCTATCGAGAGAGATAAGTGTACCTGGGGTTTTGTCAGCTGCTGAGCTCTGCATTTTCGGTGGGTTTTGCTTCCATTATTCCTACCCTGAGCAAAATCTCTGCTGATTCTGCCCCATTGCC
Organism: Oxyura jamaicensis; assembly: GCF_011077185.1. Lineage (NCBI taxonomy): Eukaryota > Metazoa > Chordata > Aves > Anseriformes > Anatidae > Oxyura > Oxyura jamaicensis. The sequence goes on along the minus strand of NW_023304194.1, from coordinate 28,083 downwards.
CTGATATTGGTGGTCCTGGCCAGCTCAGGGGCTTTGCATTTTGAGCCTACGGATGGAGCAGCAATGACAGCTTCAGCAGGGATGGGAGTTTGCCCTGTGCCCAAGTCTTGCATACAAAACGCGTTGGGGACAGCTGCCTTGGCTTTCCTCTGGGGGACTTTTCACCTGTCCAGATGTGGCACAGCGTCAGCAGAACCAGTGGATGCAGGGATCAGGCTGGGGTGGTGCTGCTCACGCGGGTGCAAAGGTTCCCGTCTCCAGGCAGCAGGACGTGACTTTGCACCCATGAGGGAGGGAAGACCGGTGTGTGGGGCACCGAGAGCTGCACACGTGTCAGTGCCCAGAAGCTGCAAGCTTGGCCTCGGCCACCACCGCTTTGCCAGCTCCAGGCCGGACCATGAGGACATGGCAGAAGATTTTTGCACAGAAGGTTGCAGACATGCACGTGAAGGAGCCGTGGACGCTTCAGGAGGATGACAGCCTGCAGGTGCACAGCCCTAAGCCTGGCCGGAGGGAGTATTTGCAGAACCGTGCAGCTGGGAGGTAGGGGCTGCCAACTACCACCATCCACTCGGTCCCCTTTGGACCACCACCTTTGTCCTCCCCCAAAAGCCTCCTGCTGCCTTGGGCTGCAGCAGGGTGACCCTGCCCTTGGTGGAGGGGTGCAGAGCCCTCTGCCACAGCACCCTGCAGCCCGGGAGGGAGGAGGGGATGCAGAGAGGGGTGCTGGGCTGCTAGCCCCTGTACATGTTGTGAAAGACAAGGAGCTGCAGGTTTCTCCCCTTTTGACTACTCAAGACATCTCCTCACCTGCCCTGTGGCCTCCACCCACACCTTCCTTCTATTTTGCTTCTTTTTCGACTTCCCCTGCCCCTTGTTGATGCTGGCTTTCCGCTGAGATGTGCTGCAACAGCACGGGCTGGGGGCTGGAGCCCCAAATGGAGCCGGTGCCAGATGCTTCCCTCCCCCAGGTCCCCTGCTCGGGGTGGTGGGGTCCAGAGGGGTGAGGGCACCAGGCTCATCCTAAAATCTGTAGAGCTTGGGCCAGCCCCCAGCTCACCTGTGCTGAGCTACCCAGGCTGGTGTCATGCCAACAGGGGAGAACAGGCCATGGGTGTCCTTGCGTGAAGCTGATCCCTCAGCCCCGACTGCCCTGGTCCCTACCGATGGCATGGGGAGCTGCTGGGCTGCAGCGGGGACCCGAGGATGAGCTGGTGTCCCCTGTGCCCCGGCAGGTTCCAGTGCTCCCAGTGCTTACACGAGTGGTCCTCAGCCAAGGTGCACATCCTCTTCCACATGCGCCGGGGCAAGGTGAGGATGCGAATCTTCCGGCAGGCCTGCCGGCGCTGCCTCAGCCCCCAGCTGGAGGAGCCCACTTTCAGCCAGGAGAACCTGGAGAGGATCCTGCACAACCTGGTGCTTCAGATCCTCAAGGACTTCTACAAGGTGCCGGTGCAGCCCTCTGACCTCCTGGAAGTGGTGGTGGACACCAAGCTGGCGGGGCCGCACGACAGCAGCCGCTGCGAAGGCTGCCAGCTTGGGGTTTGCTCCAAGCCACGGGCGGCCCCGAAGCCACCAGCCTGGAAGCCCAAGAGGCACGTGGACACGGCCATGAGCCCTCCACGCCAGCTCCTCAGCAGCGGCTTTCCCCGAAAATGTTGCTTCGTGCTCCTTGCTGTATGCATTGTGGCCGTGGTCCTCTTCATCGTGTTGTATTTCACCTTGAAGTAGTGGGAGCTGGGGCTGGCAAATGGGAGCCAGGGTGATGGCTGTGGGGGTGAGGATGATGGGGGTGGTGGGTGGAAATTTGGGTGCCCAGGGCCAGCCCTTTTTCTCATCTTGGCAAGGTTTCCACAGCACACAGGGGTCAGGGATGGCCACCACCACCATGCTTGGGCACCTTGGTCCCAGCCCAGGGGAGCCTGGCGGGTCAGATGGCTTCTTGTGGGACACATTCTGCATGAGGATGACCCCCATCTCCCCCCCACAAAGGATGGAGTGTACCTGCAAGAATAAACCAGCTCTTTGTCCTCAGTTTGAGGATGCACTTGTGCTTTTTTAATTTATCCAAAGCCTTTTCTGGGTATATGTGACCAGCTCAGCTGGAAGCAGGGGATTCCTTTATCAGCTCTTAGGAGACACATCCCATTGCTCTCCTGGCTCAGCCTTAGTGAAGATGGGTACCCAAAGCAGCTGAAAGGCACCTGGAACCGAAGGTTTGCAGCAGATGAACCAGGAGCCAGCAGCACCTGCCCGATCTGTACCAGGCAGGTGGTTTGGTGGGTTTGTGCCTCGGTTTCCTCATCTGTAAAATGGATCCCAACCATGCTGTGGGCATCCCCCTTTTTCCTTCCAGCTTCCCACTGTCCTGGAGATGGGTGCCCATGGGGACAGGCAGGGATCCTGAGTGTCCCCAGGTTGCTGCAGCAGCAGCGCTGTGGGTGACGATGTGGCCCTGTGCTCCTCTCCCTGCAGCACCCTGTGCTGCCCCGTCCCACCACCGGGGCTCTCCTCTCTTTCAGCTTCTGGTGATCCCAATGTGAGCACTTTTAGAGCTCAGCCCAGGCCATTGGCCTCTTCCACAGCCACCTGGACCAGGATGAGGTGTGGGTCTGGGTGCAGATGAGGACCTTCAGCAGTATGTGTGTCCCTGAGCCCCCACGGGCCAGAGCTGCATTGCTTATTCATCTCTGCCCCTCTCTCTGGGGTTTTCTCTGTCCCACCAGCTCTCTCCCTTTCCCCAACCCTTTCCTCTTCCACTGCCTCTCGCAGCCCCGGCGCCAGCAGATGGAGCTGCGAGATCTGCAGCACCGCACTGGGAAGCACTGGGACCAGTGACCCGCCAGGACTGGGAGGGGGCAGCCCTCCCTGAATGGGGGCAGCCCTCTCCCTCATCCCTGTGCCCTGCTGGCTCCCTGCAGCGTGGTTCCCCAAGACCATGCCCTATGTGGATATGGAGCCAGCCTGCTGAGCCGGTCTCTCACTGTGATTTCTCCAGTCTCAGAGCACTGGAGAGAGATGCACCGTGTTTCCTGAGCATTTTGGGCAGCGGCACCTGAATGTCCCCATCTTTCTGGAGGTTTCTCCTTGCTCAGGGCAGCCAGGGGCCAAGCTGTGCCGCGGGAGGAGCTGGTGCTGCAGATGGAGTCCCTTCCATCCCACGGCTGTCCTGGCGCTGGGACCAGCCCTCTCCCCGCCAGCGTTATGTCATGAAGGCAGAGACGCTGCCATTGCCCCTGGCCCTCTTCTTTCCATGCTGAGGTTTTCCCAGCCCCAGTCAGTCACCGTGCCTGGCTGCCTGCAGCCTGCCCAGCCACCCAGCTGCAGGGGGAACTCCCTCGCCTCCTCCTGCGAAGCCAGCTCTGGTGGAGACTGCATCCCTGCGGGGGTCCTTGTTTTCTTGCTTGTGTCTCTCTGTTCTTTTTCAAAGGCAGAGGCATCCCTTAAACCCCCTTGCAATGTTCTCTACACACACCCAGGCTCCTTCACCCATGGCCTTGCATTCATATGCTGCTTTTTCCCCAGTCCCCTGGCTGATGCTGCCTGCCTGTCTCCTTGTGCTGCGTGTGTGTGTCTGGGGGGCTCTGCCCCCTCCATCGTGCAGCTGCTTCATCCCTTCCCCATCACTCAACAACACCTGTGTATACACGGGCTTCTCAGCCACAGCCTCATTTTAGGGCTTTTTTTTCCAGGATACTCCACTCTGATGTGCAGGTGTGCCAATTCCCCCTGGGTTTCTTAGCAAAGTGCCCTCCGTGTGCTGCTCTCCATGGCTCTTGGCACTTTTGGAGGCCAGAGCAAACCCCCCCAGCTCAGCTCAGCAACCAGGGAAGGTGAGTGGCATGGAGACAGTGAGCCCATCCCAAGGAAGGTGGCTGAGGGGTGAAGGATGCTTTCTCCTGGTGGGATGCTGGGGGTCCTGGACAGGTTCTCACTGTCCCCCTCGTGCCACCCTGGTCTGTCCAGGGCTGGGCTCCTCCACAGCTAATATCTGGTGCCTACACTTGGCAAACCTCACCTGGGGGCATTTTGCTGGACTTTTACCACAGCCAGACTGATAAACTGCTGTCCCCATGCCTGTTCCTGCCTGCTGCCCGCTCCCATCCCCGCGGCACTGGGGCGAGGGGCTGGCGCAAGGGGCTGGCACTCGGTGGCACGCGGGGCAGTGAGCAGGGGACACGGGCTAGGTGGCATGGGGGACTTCCCGGCAGAGCTGTGGGAGGGAGGAGGAGGAGGATGGGCTATATTTGTGTTGGGTATCTTGTGGGCAGCAGCATTTTGTAACTTGCCTGGGAGCTGTCTAGGCACTGGTCCTACGGCTGATGGTTTGATGCCCAAGGGACCATCTTTTGCTTTTGCTTTTTCTTTCTCTTTCCCTTCATTCTTTGGATACCTTTGGACATGCTAGCACACCCGTGGGTGAGCAAGCCTGGGCAGCCACCCTGCTGTGAACCCCGAGGAGCCCAGGGGTGTTATTTCAGTGCTGTGCTGTAGGAAAATGGGGGCCAATAACCCATCTCTCAGCCCTGGATCTGGGCATAAGGCAGCAAACATGCCCATGGTTTAGGCTCTCTCCAAAGCCAGATTTTCACAGCCTGTGATGTGGAGAAGGGATGCTCAGCAGAGCTGTGTCCCTGCCCCAACTTCCATCCATGTTGCTACTTGATGGGCTGCCTCTTCACCCCTTTTAAAACAAAAGTCACTTACCTGTTATTTTTTTCTGCATGCCGATTGAACCCAGATTTTTTTTTTTTTATTCTCTCTCGCTGCGCTCTCCTCTGAACACCAACCCCCTCTTTAATGACATGATAGGGCTATAAATAATTGAAGGGCAGGATCTCACCTCTTGCTTTTCCCTGCAATTTGCATTCCTGGCCAGTCCAGGTCTGTCTCAGCCCGTGAAGCTGCAGGGGCTGTAGCTGAGCCGACACACTGCCAGCTTGCACAGGGCAGAGCCCCTCAGCACCCACCCTGCAAAGGTTTGAAACCACAAATTCTGGTGGAACCACTGCATTTCTCCCCTTGGTGCATTATCTCTGATCCCCAAGTAGCTTAAAATAAACTGACAGTGTAAACGGAGAGCCCAAAGGCTTTGAAATCAGCCACCGCCACAGTGGTGGATGCACTGCTGGACACCAGCCCAGCTGGCAGAGACGAAGGGTGATTTGCAATACTGGGGGATTTTGTTAGCATTTCCCCCGTGACGCTTAGGAACAGGAGATATATTGCATGCGCTTCGGTTTAATTGTTTGCTTTCAGGGATAAATATTATTTTTCCCAGCACTTCTGAAGAGGGAGTTTATTGAAAGCCAAAGAGCTCAGTGCTGTTGCAGAATTCCTGGCCTTGAGAGGCTTCTCTGCAATCTGCAGCCCCAGGGGACCATTTCTGAGCTGCCTTCAACCTGTGCCTTGCTGCGAGGCAGGGAGCTGGGACACCCGTGGGCAGCAGTGAGGAGGCAAGCCCTCCCCTTGGGTCCGCAGGAATAAACTCCTCTCCTCCACAATTCTCTCTTTTCTGGGCTGAGGAATCTGCTTTATTTCCCTTTTTTCAGGTAGGATAGGCATGGGTCCACGTCAATATCTGGGCTTTAGCAGCCCACTGCATCACCCGCTGGGCTCCCCGTGCCTGGGGACACTGGTGGGTTGGAAGTCATTGCTGCACCTCTGTGACCTTCCTGAGCCACTCCAGGCTCTGGATGACACTGGAGTAAACCCCATACTGCTCCTTCACCCCGCAGCCATCCCCCCAGGACACTGTGCCCAGCAGCTGCCATTGGCTCTTCTCGGGGCTGAAGGTGACCATGGGGCCCCCTGAGTCTCCGCTGCAAGCATCGTTCCCACCTGCACGGGGTGAAAACTGCTGCAGAACCTCTCTGGAGACCCAGACACCCTGGTGGGGTGAACCGGGGGCTTGCAGGGAGCAGGGACTGGGGTGTGAGGCTGGAAATGGCACTGAGTTTTACCTTCCTTCTCCCCTGCACAGAGCATGTCATCGGTCACGGTTCTGTGGAGCCTGGCGTAGGCATCCCTGCACTTGCTGTGTTCGACAATGGGCACCTCTATCTGCAACGCAAGTGCTTTGGTTCATTTCTTCCTGCTTCCCCCACCCAGCCACGTACCGAGCCTCCAGCTCTTCTCATCAAGTGCTGCGTGAGCCCCAGCCCCATGGAGGGAAACCCACCATGATGGGGACATGGAGCAGTGCCATGTCCTGCTGATTATTATGTCCATACCAGCCCCTGAGGCCAGCTGTAGCTCTCACCTCCATCAGGGTTTCGGGAAGCCGTTGCAGGAAGGGTTTCCCCCAACCACTGACGACGACCAGGGTGTCTGAAAGGGAAAGGGAAGATGCTGCACTGCTTACCGTGTGTGCTGCCCTTGCTGCCTGGTGGTTCTCAGATGCTGGACGCTCCTCCTGCCCACCTTCATGCTGTCTGTGCCTCCCACCTCCCTTCTCCTGAAGGCTGCCCCTGCCTGGCAGCTCCTGACCTGGCTCCCCCATCCGAGCTGTGGTTTGGGGCTGGGGAGTCCCATAGCTGTGCCGGGGGGCTAGAAGAGACGTGTGGAGCAGGCAAAGCTGCCTGGACCTCACACAGGTGTGTGGCCGCCCAGGGAAACAGTTGTCAGACAGGATGTCTGGGCTACACTTAGATAAGGGACAAAGGGGTTGGGAAGAGGAGAGGGAGGGGATTGTGGTTCTGGGTTCACAAATCACTCAGAGCTGCAAGGATGAGTGTATCGGGCTCATGCGGTCTCTGAGGAGGCTAACCACCACCAAACACTGAGGCTCCAGCTCTAGAAGGCTGTCTTGATACGCCATCTAACTCGCAAGTGAGGTTTGAGAAGCACATGCCAGGGATGCTTTCACCTGGTTGATCCCAAGCCAGAGGCCATGTGAGGTCCCTTCCAGCACCACTTCATATGATCTTTTTTCCCTGCCATTGTCCCTCCTGAACACCCTGGCCCTTTCCCTCTCCACCTCCCTGAGACATCTCACATGCATCGAGGTGCCCCCTGCACCCACCCTGGCTCATTACCCAGCCGCTCTTGGGGTACGCCCTGGCTGCTGCCACTCCTCATCCCCGCTCCCTTCCACCTCTCGAGCCTTCCCGCAGCCCCTTCCCCATGGCAGAGGAGGAAGAGGAGGGCAGCAAAGCTCTTGCCTCGTGGCTGCTTCTGGTCAGGGAAGCAAACGGGCATGACGTAGTCGTTCAGTGCTGCGGCCCCAGACAGCTCCACCAGCCCGATGTCATACTCCAAGGTGGCGGGGCGGTAGGACGGGTGGACAAGGAGGGCTTTGGGGTGCATCTGCTGCTCCGTGTCATCCTGCCTCAGGGTGCTGTGCTTCCCTGGGAGGGAGGGGAGGCAGGGAGAGGTTGGTACCAGAGAGGGAGGTGGCTCCATGGTGTTTCGGCAATTAGGGCAGCTCCCACTGTGGCTGGGTGCTCTGCATGTGTCTCTCTGAGGTTATTTTTCAAGCTGTGCCCAGAGCCACCGTGAGGAGAGCAGAGACCTGGCCATGGCTCTGCAGCCCCCCAGCTGTTCTCTTCTCACCCAGGATGATCCTGAAGGAGGAAGGGGCAAGCAGATCCGAGCTGCGGAGCTGGGGGCTCTCCGTGTCCAGTTCATTGTGGAGGCAGTGGGCTGCAGTGACAATCCACTTGTTCCCTAGGAAACAACCCCCGGGCATCAGCGTCCCTCTGAAGAGTACATCCCAGCTGCTCTTGCTTGCCACGTGTGGGAGAAAGCCTGGTGGAACTGCAGCTCCCTGGGCCTTTGGCAGTGGGAACTGCACAAAAGGACGAAGCCATGGGAGTAGGGGTGCTCACTTCTCTTGCAGTTCAAGAGGAAGGGAGCATTAGGTGAAGCTGTCTCCAACAAACATGAGGAGCAGTTTGTTCCTCAGTTTGAGTAGCCCTGTGGGCTACTGTGAGGCACCAAATCTTTACGTATGTTCAAAAATTACATCAGTATTTTCATCAAGCAGGATGGTGAACCTCAAAGGCACCACATCTGAGCCTGGGAGTCCCTGGGCAGCAGTGGGCTGGAGGCTCCCAGCATCCTACGATCCTCCCTAACCACAGACAGGATATTCCCAGCCTGGCTCTCACCTCCTGCAGCATCTCCCCGAGGATGGTCTTACCCAGAAGGGAGCCTGCGCAGAAGGGCCGGCCGCCCCGAGAGAGCATGGCGATCCAGGGGGAGGCTCCTCGCTGGGAGAGGTGTCTGCCTGCGGGCCGGGACACGGCGCTCCTGGAAATCCTGGGCTTCCCACACACTGCAGCCAGAGGGAAGAAAGCGAGATGTGAAGGATGTACACGCACCCAGACTTCGCATTCATCCTTACTGGGGTGTGGTGGAGTAAAAGGATACAGAGTGCCTCTACTTAAACCCGAGTGAAGGGCACTTTGAGGCCATCACTTGGATCTTACAACCCTGAGCAGGTTCTCAGACTTTTCCTGCTGTTTCCAAGGGTTTCCAAAGAGCCATATGGTCCCGAGTACTTGCTGCATTCTCAGGCCATGTGGAATGGAGGGGCTCTGATTCTGTGTCGCTGGCAGTATGGAAAGCAGCCTGTGTTACCAGCAGTGACCAGAAGCCTGGGAAATGGTCCATGGGGAGGTTTCTAGAGGGCTTTGGCTGTTCTTGCTCTGCAAATGCTTGCTGAAGCTGATGGTAATTGCAGACAGGTTTCCCAAAGTGATATGGATGTTTCTGGGCACTGATCACTCTGAGACTGGGTAGTACTCAGCCTTGTAAAGCCCACAGGTTGTCAAACCTGACTGAAGGCTAAGGACCTCTGTCCTTTCAAGCAAACTGGTATTTTGCAGCACTGCTATACATGGGTGGGCAGGATGACTACACCATGTAAGACCCAGCAGTCTAGCTTTCCCTAAAATGCTCCTTGCAGACATGACTTGCTTGTCTTGATTGTTGGGAACACGTAGTCTATTCATTATGGTCAGTTTTCCAGCACTGGCCACCACTGGATCTCACCTCCCTTGCATTTTCCGTGCACTATGCTCCAGCTTCTCTCTTGGCCATGGAAAGAGTTTGTGTGAAGCAGAGCTGGACTGTGTGGAGCTGAGGGCATGGCTGATAAGGTCTGACATGGACAGAGAGCAGATGTCATGGAGAAGGAGCAGGGGTGCATGGCACAGATTTGTGACCTGCCTTTGCCCTCAGTCCTTGACCTTGATCTGCCTGGAATAAAAGCCTCAGGGCACAAACTCAGTAAATATTAAAGTTTTATTTTGTTCGCAAGAGGAAGATTACACAGAACCATCCTTACATGACATTGGATATTTTACAGAATGTAGTATCAAAAAAAGAAATATATATATATATATAAAAATACCTTGCAGTTACATGACATAGCCAAGAATACAGTTCTTAGCGTGTCTGCAAATCAGACTTTCCTTAGGCCTTCTGCTCCTCTACATGCTCTACAGGTGGCTTTTTGGATGATAGCAAAATGGAGAGTGGCTCATTTACTGTTGACTCATTTCTTGCATGGCAAAACCAAGGGAGGAGGAGGAGGACAGGCCCAGAGGAGGTTAGAGGCATGCAGAGAGAACAGCAGGCATTTGTTGCATGTTGCTTACAGCTATAGGAGGGCTTTGCTGGCAAGTGAAGGAGTTGATGTCCCTGCTGAAGGAAACTAAGCTTACCTGGCCACCCCATATGCCGGGTCGGTGCCATCTCAGCAGCCATTACTTTTCCAGCCATGGCTGAAGTTTAGGGCTAATGTGGACACATCCTCACATCCCTGGGGCCAGGTGGACATACCTGAAGATGCCATTGGGAAGGGATGTTTGTCTTCAAATGCAAATACCAGCAAACCCACATGGCTCTCTCACTGCTCCTTGCTCAGAAAAGCTGTTATGCAGTGAGAGGGTCATTTGATGTCCAGGCCTGCCCATCCAGGTTTCCCATGCTGTCCACAGCCCCTGTTGCTCCTCCAGTTACATCGTCCGATGGGAAGAGCTGGCCTGAGAGTCCTGAGGGTGTGGGCAAGTCTCTGTGCAAGGCCCAAGGCTTTGGTGGCAGGGAAATGCTGCTTCTGTCACTGTGCCTTTGTCATAGCTCAGAGGGAGCCTCCCTGGGAGGGTGGGCAAGGTTTGGAGCCTGGCAGCATGAGCTAAAGATGCCAGATGAGATCTCACCGTTTGCTCCCTTCCCCCAGCTCCCTAGCAAGCATTTCCTAAGAGCGCAAGCAAAGGGATGTGGGACCAAGCGAAACGGATGACGTGGAGGGCTGGCAAAGGCCCGAAGTACGGCTGAGCATCGTGGCTACTGCTTGCGAAAGACCAGAGTCTGGAGCATATTAAAAAACAACAAGAAGAAAGGAAGCTGCGGCAGCAGGCAGTGCTTAGTCACTCATCTCTCCAGCTCAGGGTCCAGAAATGTCCACCTCTCTGAGGAGCCTGTTTTCTTCTCCACCCAGTCCACGTAGTTGGAGACTTTGGTGTACACCCCATATACTTGCTTGCTGCCACACTCCTCTGGGCCACCCCATGAGACCAGCCCTTGGGCCACCCACCTCCGGGTTCCCGGGTCCTGAATGACGAAGGCTCCCCCGCTGTCTCCCAAGCAAGTGTCCTTCCCACCTTCGTAGTAGCCGGCACAGAACATGTTCTCGGTCACGCTGTAGTTCCCCGACCGGGACTCATAGCTGGTCTTGCACTCTGCATGCAGCACCACTGGGAGCTTGACATACTGCAGGATGTCAGACAGCGTCCTCATGCCGGAGCTGATGATCTCGTCCACGGTGATGTTGGGGTTGGAGATCCCCCAGCCAGCCACCAGCCCCAGTGTGTTGGGGTGAGGTCCCTCCAGTTCGTGCTCGAACTGGGGCAAGCAGACGGGCATGACATAGTTCCCCATGGTCACCTTCTCCTTCAGCTTGACCAGAGCGATGTCGTGGTTGTAGTTCTGGATGTCAAACTCCTCATGAAGTATGATCTTCTCCACCGTCCGGTTGACGGCCTCCATCTTGTTCCTCACATCATGCAGGGCCAGGTAGACAGTGACGTGCTCCTTCGAAACAGGGATGACCGTCTTGTCTCGCCTCTGGGAGCGGAGCACGTGGGCGGCTGTCAGCACCCAGGAGTCTGAGAGGAGGGCCCCGCTGCCGAACCACTTGTCGTTGGGCACCCGGGACATGTCCTCCACCACAATGAGGGCCTGCCAGGGGAAGAAGCCGGGCTCCGCGTTGCGCCCACCGATGATGCGCTTGATGATCCCGGGCAGAGCACGAGCTGGCCGGCCGCACACTGGGGACAAAACGGACAGCACTGTTACTCCCAGCACTTATCTGGGGAACTAATGAAAAGGGACTTCCCTGTAGATTATGCCACATGGCTGGCTATCTTCATAATCATGAGGATGGTGGGGTGACCCCTGCAGACCCTGTTCGGCCCTTATAAAGCTAGTTCTCTCTTGGCCTGAGCTATTTCAGCAACACTTTTGGAGCACAGAGCATCTTCCTTTGCTCATGGGCCCAGGACAATAGGGATCTGCTCTCCTGGGGCTAAAAGTAACTATACCAAGCCCTCTGTCTATGCTTTTTGTGGCTGTGGTCAATGAGGAATAGTGTCTTGTCTTGGGACAGTAGAATCTGTTGCTTTCCAGGATTTGGGCCCCTTTCCCCAGGTGAGGGGGGGACCCAGTCCTGTCATCTGCTCGCACATGGCACCCTGGGAGACCCACGGGAGGGTCCCAGGCAGCTCTCCCAGGAGGTACCGCTAAGCCTGTGGCATAATCTACCTGCAATGATGAATGCACCTTGCTCAGTGCCATCCATCATTGCACCTTTGGGACCTGCAATACCTTCACGGGGGAGTAAGGGGGTCTGATCTCCCTCTGCATCTCCCCATGCACCCTGAAGCATGGCTGCGTGGCTCCCATGGCTATGCCAGCCTGCCCAGAACAGGCCATCCTTCAGCTGGCAACGAGGTGGGACTGAGACCAAGCTGGGATGCTAGGCCTTGTGCTGGGGCAGGGAAGGAGGCGTCTTCAGAGCCAGGAGCTCCCTCTGGCTGCTGTCCCAGCTCTGCAGGGCTCCAACATGGGTTCAGCCACAGGCCATCAAGGCCCAGGTTGTCCCAGCAAGTTTGCTCCAAAAAGCAGCCTCCTGGCTGCCTTCTCCTTTCCCACTCACGCTGTAGGCTGTGAAAACAGAAGTTGAAGGCTCTTGGCCATGAAGCCATTGCCGTTCTAGGCACAATTCTGGCTACCAGCTAGGGTGGGTCCCTGTCCCAAAAAGTATCCTCTAAGTTTGGGAAGGGTCAAGCTCTTGGTGCCTGTCAGGGCAGGGCTGTCATGAAAGGAGGCAGAGAGCCTTTGATGAAAAAAGTGGGCTTGTGCCAAGGGCTGGTATGTGCCAGACCTCCACTCCAGATGGGCTGGAGGACTTGCCCTGCAAATAGTGGGTGGAAAGAGTGGTCTCAGCTGGTGGGAAGAATGGTCTGTTGTCTGCTGAGAGTATGTACCATGAGAACAGCTCATAGCACACCATGGGGATGTGGAGGAGGCTTTTACCCAGTGATAACTACCACAAAGCTGTACCAGATCTCTTGCCACTGAAGCCAGGCACAGACCTAGCAAAGGGGAAGCCCAGGTGGGACTTCAAGGTCTCTGAGTAGGATCAGATCTTAGTATTGGTTTACACCTGTGTGATTTGTGCTCCAGATGTGCACCATGGTGTTACCAGACTCTTTACGGAAGGGGAGGTAGAGAGAGAATTCTCCACACCACTTCAGAAGATGAATGGCCAAGTGAGTAATCCTGCAGCCTCACACTGCCCCGCGAGCTCACTCAGCCCTTCCCCAGCCGTCCAGCCACTTGGGCTCCTGCTCAGCGTGTGCCAGGGGAACACCACCAGGAGGACTGGAGCCTTACATCAGCCCAGCCTCACCCCTCGCCCTGAGACCCATCATGAAGCCTGTGGTGTCATGGCCATGGCATTCACCCTCCCGGAGGAGCTGTGGCCGGAGGAGGCTTGGCTGCGGGATGTTGCCTAGCACTGTGGGCTTTACTCCTGCATCCCAAGTCTTCGCCACAGTTCTGGCAGCCAAACCAGCTTCCTTCTGCTCAGCTCCAGCAGACCCAGAATTATGTCTGAGGGGCCCTGATGTGCTGCCTGGTATGCCTCCAGGTGTTTTATCCATGTGCTGTGACCCTCCATGAGGAATTCAGCAGCTAAAGGTGGCTCTGAGAACCCAAGGCGCCCTTGGGGAACATATTCCTTGGGACAAAGGTGGTGGTGCTGGAGCTGTCTCATGCCTTTGGCAGCACCAGGGAGAGGAGTCCCAGGCTGGTTAGTGCTCAGGGGTGCTGATGATACCGGGAGGCTGTGGAAGCTGATTTGGGCTTGCCATGACTCTTCCCCATGCCCCCATGTTGGGAGGGGAGGATGCTGAGCCTCCCAGAAAGAGGGTCCTAAGGTGATGGAATCAGAGCTGAGAGCTGGGGCAGGAGCACCAGGAGCTGCTAACGTGCATTTGCTGTGGCTGCTGCTAGAAAACTGCGACTTCAGAGTGTGTGGGGAGCATCTGCCTGTGCTTCACTCCCCTGCCTTTCCCAGTGCTGCAGGGAACAGAAAACGTGTTCGGGCTAAGAGCTCCTGCCTCCCAGCCCAGCCCAGCTGTTCTGCTGCACCGAAGCTGACAGCCATCCCAGGAAGATGATTTTAGAGGAAGCGCATCCAGCCAAATATTTATTCTATTAAATTACATATCAAAAACGCTGACCAGGCTGCAAATGCTCCCGCTAATGGCAGAGGCAGGCGCGGCGTGGCCTGGAAGAGGAGTTTCTATTGATGAGGAGGTAGCGTGAGACATGAGGGAAGATCTGAAGAGCAGCTGGCCAGCTGCTGCCTGCAGATCCCAATCTCAGGAGAGCGTCACCCTCTCCCTGGGATTTTCCATTTTCCTGAAGCCTCCCTGACTTCTGTCACTAATCAGGAGGTCTGGAAATGGCCCATGAAGGCAGCTAAGGCCCTGAAAAATGTCCCCGTATGCTCCCGGCACAAATTATTTCAGGCTGAAACATCAAGGAGGGATGCAGGGAGAAGCCACTGAAACAAGAGCAGCCGCAGCCCCAGTCCCTGGAGAGCAGACACCCAGCGAGACCTGCCGTGGGGCTGAGCCCTGCCGCCGTGTCCCTGCACTGCTCCGGAGAGCTGTCCCCGTACATCCGACCGCAGCCTGCACCCAGGGCTGCCGCCAGCCCCGTCTGCAGCCGGCTGTGGCCAGCCCACGTCCCAGGGACTTTTGTTTAATCCCGAGCGGGCGCCTGGCCTGGAAACTAGCTGGCTGCAAATGTTTCTGCCACTGCTCAAAGGCTTGGGACTTCTGGCCCTGCGAAGGGGCTGTTTTTTTCTGCAAGGCTCGGAGACGTGCTAATTGCTCCTGCATGGGGACACGCTGCTAATGGGAGCTGGGAGCCAGCACCACCGGGCAGGTCGTGCTCTGCCCTTGGCTGGAGCCAGCTCCAGTGATGCTGGGGGCTGAACGTGCCCATATCGCTGGGGCAGCTGCCTTCCTGACCCCCATCCCCACTGCCCTCTCTGCCATACGTTGCAGCAGTGGACACGTACAGCACATAGCTGTGTCACCAAGGAGGGGGTCCCTGCCCGGGAGCAGCAGGTGAGATTGGGAAGGCAGCCCCCTCCCCGAACATCCCCGCACCCCTCACCATGGTCCCCATCCCCACCGGTACCTGGTCGGCAGGATGGCAGCGCTGTGCCCAGCTCCTCGCTCCTCCACACCCCTGATGCATCACACATGTAGGTGGCTGGAAGAGAGCAGAGCATTAGCAGGGCTGTGGCCCCATCGTGGGGACACGGAGATGCTGCCCTGCCATCGGGACCCTCTGAACCCTTTTCCAGGATGTGACCTCCTTTTTAAGCCCTCTGAGCTGCCACCCCATTAGTGCTGCTGCTGCCCATTATACTAATGAGTGCTGGATGCGGGGACCAGATGCACAGGGCTATGAGCAGGGAGGCAGGAATGTGAGGAAATTCTTTGGCTTTCCATATTGAGGGAGGAGGAGGAAAGAGGGTTGGGACATATGTGCACCCCGGCTGCCGCCCAGAGCTGTGTCCAAAGGGTGCAGAGACCTGTGGTGTTTTGTGAAACTCCTTGTGGTGTCTCTGCTGGTGGATAAGCTTGAATCTCTGTCTGCCATGATCCCACTGCTCTCTGCAGGGCTTTGGCTCTGCTGGTTTTTTGGGATGGGGAACCTTGAGGAGCCCTTCCTAGGGTTGCTGGACCTGGTGCTCTCCCCAGCACGGAGACCCCATGGACATCCCTGGCTCCCCCCGTGTACCCACCCGCACCATGGGGACCCGGTCCCCCCGCTCACCGGTGCTGTTGGGGGCCATGTGGTAGTAGGGGTGCTGGCAGTGGTACTGGATGACCGAGCGGTAGGTGGTGAGGTTGTTCCTGGAGGAGAAGGTGACAAAGCCGTGCTCCAGCTCCGGTGGCTCTTTGCAGTCAGCAACTGAAAGCCAACACAGAATCAGGGTTGAGCCCTGTGACCATTCTCGGGGTGCCCAGCCCCGTGCAGCAGTGCTGGGTTTCAGCATAGGTGGTGGTCCTACAGGGCAGAGCGAGGGTTCCCATAGCCCCACACCTCACTTCTTTAGGGCAATGCAAGGAGCACAGCCTGGTACATCTCAGGCAGCTCCTTGGCTCAGCTCCCATCCCTCCTAGGATATCCTGAGCTGTGTGTTTAGGATGAGATCTGCTGTACCTCTGAGAGGGGAAGGAATCTGCACAGGTGGGCAGGAGCTGTCAGGACATGCTCCCGCAGTTTGTCTTTGCACCCCTTATGAATGGGCAGGAAAAAACAGCCAGCAGTTCACCAAACACCTCCTGCACACACCAGGCTCTGTCGGAAGCACAGCCCCATCCCTCCTGCTCTGGACATGCTCAGCAAGCTTTGCTGATATGCATTTACAGCTCAGGCTGAGCACCCCTAGGTCCTGGCTGTCCTGTGACAATCAGGGTGAAGGACACGGAGAGAATGGCTTGGCTGCTCTGCAGGCAGGGGAAGACCAGCAGCTGTATGGAAAACCCTACCTGCTCCAACCTCCAGGGTACCACTGCCCTTTCCCATGGTCTGTCTGTGGCCCCCCTTTCTCCTGCACACCATGCTCTGCCCAGCCACTTCTCCCATGGACCAGGCTTGTGCCACCCACCCAGGGTCTCATCCTGCCTGGGAAATGCACCTCTGGGAGCTGGGCTCTGCCACTTTGAAGCTGAGGGACTGAGCAGGGGATGGGTGACTTTGTAGAAGGCAGGTCCAGTGGGTCAGGGGCATGTGAGCTGCATGGGTCTGGGTGCTTGAGGATGGGGCTATCAGGGCAGGCAGCGAGGTCAGGAGCCTTACCATGGTGATCCAGGCTAATGAAGAAAAAAAATCACTAGAAGCAATGCTGGCACCAGGGACACGTACTGATGCTCGGTGTTAGCCACCCACTTGGGTGACAAAAGCCTGGTTTATGGCAAAATGCTGTGGCTCACTGTCCACCAGGGGCCCCTCTGCCCTGCTGCGGTTTGGCAGGGACAGCAGGCGATGGGATGGGTGCAGCCAGGCTGGAGGGAGGTGGCTCGAGGTGCCTGTGCTTCTCAGAGGGGCAGAGCAGGGGACACAGACTCAGTCACCAGCCCTGGGGTCCCCGAGCTTTCCTGCTCTCTTTCCACCATGCTCAGGAGCACAGTGTTTTTGTGCCATGGTACCAGCACCTGTAGGACTTGTATAAGGTGCTGGGGGATGCTGGGGCTTGCAGGAAGAGGGGAATGGGTGTTGGGGGATCAGTGTGGCTGGCACGTCTGCACTGGGGCTATTTATGGCTGCAGGGCTGTGCCCCCAGCCTGCACAACCTGTTCCCTCCCAATGTGTCCCACGTGTTGAGGGCAGCCCTGATGCCTGGAGAATGGGCTCCTGCATGGAGGTGCTGCCCCACTGGTGTCCTGGGTCCTGCCCAAAGGAGTGGGGAGGGAGTTTGTGCCTTGAGCTCTTCCAGACTTTTGCCTTGGGAGAGGGGCTGTTCAGCATCTCCATCTTCCTATAAACAGAGCCTTGCTGAGCTCCCCAGCACTCTCCTCCTCCTCCTCCTCTCCCAGCCTCTGGTACCCCTCTCAGCACCCTCCCAGTGTGGCCCCTGACACCTGAAGGAGCCTTGGGTGCATGTCCTGGGCTCTTGGGGACACGGATGGGGCCAGACACCGGGCTCTGCCCTCTTTTGGCTGTGACCATCCCGATGCCAGCCCATCCTCACCTCCGCAGGGCCAGCAGCAGGGACCGAGGGGAGGCAGAGCAGCATCCCCTGTACCGGTGCCAGGGCTTGGTCCCACATGCATCCTCCCAAGGGCTGGCAGGAGAAGACTGCTGATGCCACCCCAACCTCCCTCACCCGTGGTGGGGGAGCTGAAAAGATGCTCGGAGAGAGGAGAGGAAGGAGTGTTTCTTATTTGCGACGCTGGGCCAGGGAGGAAGGGCAGCGGGAGGTTAAATCCAAACAAACAAACCATGTGCGGGGCCGACGCTCCTTGCGCAACCGCCGGCTCGGAGGGGAGCAGAGCACGGCCAGGGCATCCAGAGGGGTGCGGAGGATGCGCCGGGAGCTGGCGGCAGCCCGGGAACAGGCAGGGACCTTCCCAGGGGGGCGACGGACGGACAGGGGGCTCGGCTCCGAATTTCCCTTCTGGAGATGGAGTTAAGAAAGCACCGTGCGCAGGGGGTTAGGAGCGCCATGCCAGTTAGACAAGCCGCGGAGATGGAGTTGGCAGCCGGAGGCAAAGGGGAGCTGCCCTGTGTGCGGGACAGAGCAGAGAGGGGCACGGAGGCAGGCTGCCCGTCTCGGCGGCGCGGCCGGCGCCAGCCTCACGCAGCCACTTGCTCCGAGCCGGCTCTTCTGTCTGTCTGGTTGTCGGCTCTGTCTGCAGCTGCACCGAAGGCAGAGGGGAAGGAGGAGAGCAGAGAGAGAAAGCTCAATTAGTAGCCGAGCAGAGAGAGGCATGCAGGAAACCCAGCCCCCAAAACACCAGAAATCTGTAACGAGCACTGGGAGCCATGGGGACCCTGATGGGGACCCTGATGGGGACCCTGATGGGGACCCATTCGGCTCATCTGGGGTGATCTGGGGACAGTGGTTGGGAGAAGCTGGCCAGGCTGCAGAGCTGGATGTTATCCACCGTGGCTGGGGAGGTTTCAATTTTTTTGCTTTTCTTTTTCAAACCATTTTTGCCTCTCCCAGACATACAAGGGAGGTGGGAGGCACAGCAGTCTGAAGGTCTGGACTGCCCATTTAGGGGCTTCTTGGCTTTCCAGAAAAGCCACAGAATTTTAGCATAGTGATTTACCTCACACAAGAAGGGACCAGTTCCAGCCCAAATGGAATAGTGCAGGTAATCATTTCAATGTTCTCCAAAAATTAATGCTTTGGGGGTTAAAAATATCTACTTTTTTTTTTTTTTTTTTTTTTTTTTTTTTTTTTTTTTAGGCAATGCCAGTGTTTAATCTCTCTCCAAGCTGGATAAAATCAATGGGAAGCTGGTGGTGAGAGGGGTAGTTCTTTGGTGGGGCAGAGACGTCACTGATCCCATACTTTGTAAGAAGCCCTTTCAGATATGAATCTATTTAGCATGTCTGACAACCTCCCATTTTTCATTTTGAATGAGCAAATGTGATTTAAAGCTCAAAAAATACACTCCCAGGGTAAGATCCATGACATCATTAAAATGAAAAGGATATGCCCAGAAGGGAAGCACCTGGATGCCACATCCCCTGAGAGCATCTTGTCTTGCCTGTCCTGGAAGGTCTTGGGACCTTCCCTGACAGTGTTTGTTGCTTTTCTCCTCTCTGGGCCAGCTTTACAGCAGGCTGAGTAGCAGTGAGTACCTTCTGGGGGCTGAAGGGCACTGGTGAGTGTTTGGGGGAAGGAAAGAGGTGTTATCAGGTACATGAGAAGGACAGCTCCGGGCCTGAGCTGAGAGAGGAGCTGGGTTAGACAAAAGAAGAGCTGTTGCAAATTGTCACCCGTCCTTTCAAATGGAATCTCCTTTCTCTTCCCTCTTTTCTCTGTTTTTGAGGTAAGTATCCGGGCAACTTTTCTGTCCCCTTTTGCTTAGCTGTGCACTGCCCAGCTTGAGCTAGAACCTGGCACCTCTTTAAAGCCTGTGATCTTAGAAGCCCCTATTTGGAAGGAAATTTGGACCAGGAACCAGATTATCCCAAATAGTGACAAATTTATCTAACAGCTCGAACAATCCCACCTCACTCACCCAGGACCAGCCACCTCCCTCCCTCCCTCCAGCAGCAGCCATTTATGAAGGTACATCACCACAGAGGTAAGTCTGATGTGATCCATGCCCAGGTTTTGCAGTTAAACAAGCTTTGTGGAAGCCCATAGGTGTTTTCTAGACAGCAGGGAGTCATCCCATCTCATGAAGCCCTTGCACTCACTTCGAGAGCAGGATTCAGCCCTGAATTTACCATCCTTCGCATGGCAACAGAGCTGTCTGTGCTACTGCTCACCCAGCTCCCAGGAGCCTGGGTTGCTCTTTCTTTGACAGGGAGACAGCAAAACTGGTCACAAATCAACTTATGAGTAATCTAAGGAAAAGTACAAACCTCCTGCTTGTGGCATTTGGACCAAGCCCCATTATGCTACCCAAGAAAGAGCCAAGAGAGTGTTGCAGAATTACGTAGTCTCTCTGGCTGGGTGTAAGGAGCTCCGCTCTGGCAGGGCAGCTCCATCCAGTGTGAAATTTCAGCAGGAAAAGGACATTGACAGGGCGTGTGTGGGGTTTCCTTACTTTTGCAAACGGGGATCTTGTTACTCCACGTCCCGTCCTTCAGGCACTCGATCTGGAAGGATTCGCTCTCTAGGTTATCCTGTGCAGAAAAACAGAACAAAACAAAACAGAAACCACAACACCATCAATGTATGAGCCTATAAAAAGCCAAATTCTTGGCAGTTTAATAAAGATATAACCAGACCTCCCTGGAAGAGGACTTTTCTAGCTAAAAATTGCGAGAGGGGGCTGTGCCCTAGGCCCTGGGGAGGAGGCCCAGGAGGTGTGGGTCATGTTCACTCTCCCAAGCAGAGATGTGATGGCTCTGGGAGGAAGGGTTCCTCCTAGGTCCATACCGTCACCCCATACCTTCAGTACTTTGTAGCCGGTGTTGCAGCTGATGACAACCTGGTCTTTGAAAGTGTACTTGGCTTGGGAAGGCTCAATTTTCCCATTGATGGGTGGCTGCACCAGTGGGCACGGGTTTCCTTTGAATAAAGAGCAAGCAGAGCAAAACAACATTTAGCTGAGTAAGTGGAGCAAGTGGAGAGTCTCAGCTCTACCATCCAGCCCCCTTGGCCAGGTCTGAGCATCTTGCTCTGTCTTTGCCATCAACCTACACCAGCACGGCTCAGGAACAGGCTCATGGGCCACCAAACTCATGGTCTCCACCTGCAGAGTGTATAAAGCCCTTTCTTCCCATTTCCCAAGCCCAGCCAACAGAGGAAATCAACAGGAGTTACCAATTGCTGTGTATGACAGCTTCCAGCCCCTGTTCTCCCCTGAGTTATCGCTGTGGAAGAGGATCTGCACGCTGTTGGTTTGGGTTTCGATGCGTCCTGGGGACTTCTCTCCACAGAAAGGGCCAAACTCCCTGGGGCCAGCTTTGATCTGCCAAGGGAAAGACGTGGCTTGAGGAGGTGTGGATCCCTGGGGATCTCCTCACCCTGAGGATGATGGATGGGGATGCTTCACTACCATGGAATGGGGCGATATGAACTAGTTCTGGGCCCAGGCCCAGAAAGAGGGTCACCATCAGGTGTGGTAAGAGGTTCAACTATCATGGGGCTCCAGGTGGCTTCATCATCCCCATTTAGACTGGGGAAATTTTGGCCCCATCATTGGGATGCCAGGGGGATGGCAGGACAGCAGGGCAGGGGGAGCGTGCAGAGCCCGGCTCACCTTGATGTAGTCATAGGGACAGGTCACCTCGGGGTGGTCCTCCACGTCAAAGCTGTCCTCGAAGCTCAGGGTGATGAAGAAGCCCTCCTCCAGCTCGATGCGGTACAGGCAGTCCGAGCTCTTGGGGTAGGGGCTGGGGAAGTCGGCGCTGGTGACCACCCCGCTCCTCTGGGTGTAGAGGTTGTCACTGCACTCCACTGAAACACAGCCGGGCTGGATCAGCACCCTGTCAGCTGCCCCCAGCCCCGGCCATGCTCAAGATAAGGGGTGCTGATGGGCATCCAGCTCTCAGCTCCCCTTCGTCCCAGCCCCTGATCTTGCTTGCACCTGGCTCCCTGCCTGCTCAGCCCCTTTGCAGGATGGGGTCTGTGGCCTTGAATGTGGGTCCATGCAAGGAGAACCTCACAAGCCAACTTCCAAATATACCTGTGATATGGAGGGTCCTGAGCTGAGAGCCAAACCCATCTCACCTTCATCAGGCATACTCAGAGCAGAGACTAAAACCTCTCATTTCTCCTACTTGAGGAGGTCTCCGGGGCTTAGCTGAGGGAGAAACCACATCTCATCCCACATGAGATGACTGCAGGCCTTGGGCCCTCTCTTGTCCCTGGCTAGTGGCTTGCAGGGGGGGAAGGAACCTCATCCCTCTGGCAGCAGGAGAGGGCAGTTTTGCCTGTGTTCAGTATGTCTGTAGCCTGCTCAGGGCCTCCTCTGCATGACCATCCCCACAGCCATGCTGTGCCTGGCCAGTACCTTTGCAGGTCCTGTTGTCGGAGTGCAGGATGTAGCCAAACCTGCAGGAGCAGTAGTACCCGCCGATGTAGTTGTGGCAGTAGTGGTCGCACGCCAGCTCCTCGTCGCTTTTCTCCAGGCACTCGTCCACATCTAGGTGGGATGGTGGGGACACAGCAAGGAGAGGGGGGTCACACGCTGCAGCCCCCCGCGTCCAGCAGGTCCCGAGGCTGCGTGCTGCTTACCCACGGCCGTGTAATGGGCGTCGAAGCCAGTGAAGCGCTCTTCGTTGGAGAAGTCGGACCTGAAAGTCAGCCCCATGTAGGGGCCAGGGGACAGGATGACTTGCTGGCCAGGCGCCTGCTCGGTGTCCGTCGTCTCCCTGCCACAGAAGGTTGCCAGCTCCTGGTCTTCTGCTTCAATCTGTAGCAGAAAGGCTGGGTGAGCGCTTGGGTCACACGAATCACACAGGGCTGATGTTTCCCTGGGGTGCTCCCTGGTGCTTGGCCCTCCCTCAATGTACTCTGCATGGCGCTGTGGGTGTCTGCAAGCCGTGGTGCCTCCCTGCAGGAGGTCAGGCTGGGCTCTCTGGGATGCTGTCATTGCAGTAAAGCTGTTAAAGGGTTTCTGTGAGGGGAGACGACGTGTCCCACCTGCTCTGCCTGTGGCAGCCCTCTGAAGTGCCTTCTGAAGGCAGGTAGCATCCCAGACTGGGAGGAGAGGCTAGCACCCAGAGGGCTGCAGGAGGGGACGGAGGGGCCACCATGCCCTGCTGTCATTGCAGCATGCTCACTAGCCCCTCTGTGCAGCCTTTACAGCACAGCCTTGCCCATGCCTGGAAGCACTGCAATCCCTGTGAAAAACCTTAATGTTTTCCCTGGAAGCCCCATCCCTTCACTTTCCCTCGCTATTTCCCCAGGACCATTTCAGTACCAGCCCCATCTCCTTCCCCTGCAGTCCCACCTCTGGTCCCTGTCCTCATTCCCAGCACCCTGTCATATTCTGAATATGAATAACCCCCCAGGGGAGGAACATGAGCCCCTCTGCACCACACCAGCCCTCTGTGCTCACACCAAGAACATGATATTAGGGCCATAACAAAGGGCACAGCTTGGGGATCCATGGGTGCTGTGATGCCACCCCCAGCTTGCACGGCCTCAGCAAGGTGGGACCCTCCTGTGGCTGCCACCACAGCTCCCCAAGACCCTCAGGATGCACTGGCTGGGGAGGGAGTGGGGAGAAGAGGAAATTTCCCAGGGCTGAGCATGCAGGAGGAAACTCACTCACACCAGGGAAAGACAACATGGAAATGGCAGCTCAGCATGCCTTGACATTGCCTCCAGATATTTTCCATCCTCTCATATGAGCAAGAGCTGGCCAGAAAAGAGAGAGACTTTCCGACGATAGATTTTGAGAATTTGGAGAAAAAGCATGCGTCCCACACTGGGACAAAAAACCAATTGAATTTTATTCTTTTTTTTTTTTTTGTGAAACAGAGTTCTGAAAAAAAAAAAAAGGAAAACAAGTAATTTGGGGTCCATCTGGTTTCAATCGCTTTGAAATATACTGTGGTGCTTTAGAATCATTTAAAAATCCAAAATAAAGGGTGTTTTGAAACAAAACATCATTTCAGGCTGGAAAACGGGAGCACCATCTCCAAAAAGCGAGCGAGCCCGGCCCTTTGGCGGCTGCGAAAAGCGGGCATGCTGCTTTTTCTGCAAAGCCGCTTTTTTTGGGGAGGAAAACTTTTGGAAGCAGCGTTTTCTAGCCAGCTCCTTGGTGCGGGGCCGGCGCTGCTGTCACCTCCGCGGGGATGCACGGGGAAATGTTCCCTGTGCCCGTGTCCCTGCCTGAGGATGCTCTTGCCGTGGGGCCTCGCCGAAGGTATCAGCAGCCCCTTATCTGTGACGGGTCCCATGCCCCAGGACGCAGGGAGCAGAGACAGCCCTCCGGCTGTAAACTAAACAGAGAGGTCATCCTCCCTGGTTAATATTTGCTGCTTCTGCTGAGGACTGTATACTTTTTCGTAGATCATTTACATCCAGCGAGCAGGCTGGTAATTAAATCCTGGTTGTTTGTTTGGAGTTTCTCCCTCTCGGGTCACGATGTCGACGTTTTCACTAGAGAAGATGTGTCCCTGAGGGAAATATCAATTGCCGAGGAGAAATTCCCTATAAAAATACGCTGAAAGAAGCCTGCTTTGAAAAATAAAACATAGCGACACTCTCGTGCCTTAAATTTACCCGTGCCACTGCCTCCCGCCAGCTTTGCTGTCTCCTTTTGCCTCTGCTCTCCTTGTTACGATGCCTGCCCCTATGGATGGAGGGGGGTCCCTGCCCTGGCTGTGGCTCTGTCCCCGTGATTTTTGGCTGGGGCTGGGACTCAGAGGCTGTCACAACGCACGTGGTGATGCAGGCTGTGCCCTGGGCACCCAGAAAGGAGACAGCCACTGGAGCAGCGACGTCCCGGCGATGCCTCCTGCAGCAGCTGGGTTAACAAAGCCCCCCCAGCACCATGGGGAATTTGGCCGGGCGGCTCAGCGCCTGCCACCGGAAAGGAGCATGGAGCCGGCAATACGGAAAAGCGGCCGCCAGCCCTCCAGGAATGCACTAATTGGACTGACGAGGGCAAAGCATACCACTTGTAATATATATAAATGGCTCATTAGGCCGAGTAATCGCAGCGCCGGGCTGAAGACACTGGGAACATGACATGGGGAGGAGAGGCTCAGAGGCAGGGAAGGGCATGAAACGGCCCCTGCGGAGCCGCCTTGCAGCCGGAGCGCATGGAAGGAGGCAACACCCAGATTAGCGGGGTTTTGTGTGAAATGCCTGATGCTGTGCTGCCTGCTGTTGAAAACGAGGTGGGGATGGGACAGCCAGGAACAAGAGCCTGCAGCTGAGTCTTCCCCACGTGTGCATCCTCTCCCCAGTGGAGGTTTCCCAGACTTAGCAGACAGCTCCTTCCCAAGAAACCCTGCAAAATCGTGCTGAGGTTTTAACACACACCCTTGGAAGCTCTTCTTGGTTCCCCTGGTTCAAGAGAAGGCATCTGTCCCATTTGGGGCAAGAACCTTGCACCTCCCATCTCCCTGCTTCTGCCCTAGGGTTGCTGGAGACCTGTGTCCAGAAGCACTGGGTGCTTGCTGAGCCTGGGGAGGAGCACGCAGGCTGGTGTTTCCTACCTGCTCGGGGCTGCCTGCTCCTCCTCGCTTACCTCCTTACTGAAGTGCCACCCGTCCCATCCCCTTTTGCACAAACAATCCCGCTGGCCACATTTCCCTAGGAGCCACGTTCGTTTTATATATATACACACGCACGCGCATGCATGTGGATATATATAAATCAACAGCTATTGTTTTAATTAGCCATTGTTTCAGGGCTCTGGAAACTGTTCCCTTCCGAAGACCACCCCGAAGGCATAGACCTGTGTGTGCTTGCAGCTCGGCAGGCCCCGAGCTTGCTGCTGGGGATGACTCTCTGCACTGCTCGAGCTGGGGCACGTGGCCAGCCGAGGAGGTGAGGGAGGCAAAAACCACGGCACGGTGGCTTTCTGCCTGACACCAGCTGGGTCCCCACCTTGCACCGGGGCTGTTTAGCCCTCATATTTGACCTCTGTCTTATGGCAGTGAAGATGATGGAGAACCCTTGTTCGGAGATGGTACCAAACAGAGAGGTGGCACCTCTGGCTTTCTGAGCCACCACGAGCCTCTTTAGTGGGGCTGCCAGAGTATTACAGACACATCCATATGTGTTGGGTTTTCCCAAGGAGGAAAATGGTCTTCTGTTCGTCTGCTCCTCTCCTGACATGTTCCAAGCTGGTGCTTTAATAGCATCAAAATTGCACGTCTACCCAGCGCAGCAGCTTACGGATCACCTGTAATCCACCCAGACGGGCGTTTCTGAGCGTTTTTGGCACTTTTCAAATGCAATTCTGTGGTAGAGGCTCCGTGAGCTGAGCTACAGCCCCGAGCAAATTTATACAGCTGAGATCTAAATCCCTGTGAAAAATGCCGCCTTCTTATGGAAATCCAGCAGCAGGGAAAGCTGTGATGCCAACTTGGCACCGTGGCCAAATAACAGGGAGCCCTTATGAAAAAGGAAAAATGAGCAGGGGGTGAAGGGCAGGAGGAGGGGTAAAGCCTGGAATGGGGAAAGTTTCCAAGAAATCTGCTCCTTGAGCTTATTGGGTTCTTAGAGCAATATATCTCTATATATGTCCCTGGCCTTGTGCTTGGAGAAGATCCAGGAGAAGCAGAAAGAACTAATCAAACCTCAATGAGAGCT
Source organism: Oxyura jamaicensis (assembly GCF_011077185.1). Lineage (NCBI taxonomy): Eukaryota > Metazoa > Chordata > Aves > Anseriformes > Anatidae > Oxyura > Oxyura jamaicensis. The sequence continues at coordinate 2,075 of NW_023304194.1, read as the reverse complement.
GTTAGTAGCAGAATGAGTGCCAGCACAAAGGGGAAATTAAAGCAGCAAACAGATCCAAGAGGAAAAAAAAATGCAAATGTTTGCTTTGTCTTCTTAGGGTGAGAATAAAACAATAATTGCAAGTAGCTGGAACCGGGGCTGAGTGCTTCCAGACCTGGGTGCAACCTCCACCTGCCTCCGTGCAGAGGGGCAGGGTGAGGCTTGTGATGGGTGATGGGTGATGAATGTTCAGCCCTGAAATGTAGGAAGCACCTGCTTGCTACACCTGGCCGGCCAGGAAGCACCAAAAATGATCAAATTCAAAGAGATGGAGAGCCGAGTTGTCCTGGAGGTGGGGAACCCTGTCTGGAGACACAGAGTTGCAAGAGGCAAGGATGCTCTGCGGCACCGCAGCGTGTGGCCCACCATCATTTCTGACGGGTTACTGCCCAGCAACGAGGCAGAATGAAATCTTTTGTGGTTTTGGTCATGACAGCTCGCTGGGAACATCCAGAGCTTGTTTGTGCTGAGGGTATTTGCCAGCAGTGGCCCCAAAAGTTGGACCAGGGCTGTGATATGGGTTCGTAGCGAACACAAAGGAGCCTGTGGGTCTGTCCCAGTTACTTGTAGGATGGATGCTCTGCATACAGACCCCAACTTGCAGCCTTAAGCTCAAGTCTAACCCTTATTTTTGGTTCTGCTGGGTGTCTCCACAGCCATGGCCTGGCCCAGAGTGCCCAGCTCAGGGGCCTACTTGCACGTGCCTGGCATCAGAGGAGCACAGCCTGGGGGTTTTGCCACAGGGATTTCATCAGCACGCAGGTGTGTGAATCCCACGGGATTCAATGAGAATTAGGTGTTGTAGTTTCAGAAATCTGGTCCTTTGTGGCTGGGCTCTGACTCGGGTGTCCCACCCACTGGTTAGCCCAATGGATGTTGTCAGCTTATCGTGCTCTCCCTGTTGTCCGCTGGACTGACAATTCCTGTGCCCAATAAATGGGGAAAAATACCTCGTTCCCAGCTTTTCCAGCACTGCCCTCTCCCCGCTGGCCAAAAGCATGTCCCACCTGCCTGTTTGTGTGTCCCCTGATACCACCGCTCACCTTCACGTAGTCGTATTCACAGAGGTAGGACGACTCCAAGTCGAAATGCATGAAGTACAGCTTGATTTTAAATCCCTCGGGCACGGAGATGTTCCACGTCACTTCCGAGTCGCTGGGATAGGAATCGGGGAAGTTTGGGGAGCGGATCTCCCCAAACATCTCCGTCAGCTCAACGGCATCCGCCACGCCGAGCAGCCAGGCGCAGAGGGACCAGGCCAGGGGGTACCTGGAAAGCACACGGGGAAACAAAATGAAACTCTGTCCATCCCAAAGCCAGTTAGAGCTCACTCTGGTTTTTCAAAAAAATGCATATTTTTTTTTTTTCCAAAAAACCCTTACAAGTTTGTGTAAGGTTGCACAGCTGAGATAGACCAGTGTGCTGGGTTGGGAGAGCTGTGGCACCACGCCACTGCCAGCAAACTCTTCGTAGGGATGTGGAGGTGAGGGTGGGAGCTGCACAGGGCTCTGAGGAGGAAGAAAGGTGGGTGATGGAGGTGTCCTGTGGGATCCAAAGGCACCTCTGCAGCGCCAGGCACCATCAGGAGCTCCGTGCTTCTCGCTCCTGGCAGCTGCAGCCACCAGCTACACGTCTTTGGACGAACAGCTGATGGGCAAATCTTCGCTTAATAAAGGAGTAAACATTAGGATGCTTAATAAAATAATGATGCTTTCTGAATCGGTTTAATGAAAGCATCATGGCAATAACTACTGTTGTTACTACCGCTTAGCTTCACCCTGCCAAACGGGGATCACCGACGCTCAGCAAACAGCATGCTGCTTTGCAGCTGGGCAAGGACGGGCCAGGGCCCCAGCAGCGGAACCTGCACATTGCTCCCCGCTAGCATGCTATTTCTTTTCTTTTCTTCTTCTTTTCTTCTTTTCTTTTTTCTTTTCTTTTCTTTTCTTTTCTTTTCTTTTCTTTTCTTTTCTTTTCTTTTCTTTTCTTTTTTCTTTTCTTTTCTTTTCTTTTCTTTTCTTTTCTTTTCTTTTCTT
>NW_023304193.1:0-1488 GCF_011077185.1 Oxyura jamaicensis | reverse complement strand
AAGAAAAGAAAAGAAAAGAAAAGAAAAGAAAAGAAAAGAAAAGAAAAAAGAAAAAAGAAAAGAAAAATAAAATAAAATAAAATAAAATAAAAATAAAATAGAAAAACTTTGGAAAATTATTTTGTTTCTAACCCTCTGAAATGCTGACTTTAATGAAAAAAAAAGCCCACACATACAAAAAAGTTCCATAGAAAAGTGTGGAAAGTATTTTGAATGAAAATTACCCAAGACTACAAAAGATCTGACCAAACCATCAAGTGTCACTTCCATTTTTGGATGGAAAGATGTGATTCATTGTGTGACCTTCTGAAAGTCACTACCAGTATTTAATCAAGCTGCCTGGCTCCCAGCAAGGTGACACCAACACAACAGTAACGGCCAAGCCCTTCTCCAGCTCCCCACCTTGGATGGCTGGATGGATGGATGGGTGGATGGTGAAACCCAGGAGGACGTAGGAAACAGGCTGGAGAGGCAGTGTCAGAGCAGCGGGACCAGGATGGTGGAGCTAACCGTGCCTGTCAGTTCTCCCTAATCGTGAGGCTGCAGGAACAGCTGCTTACATTCATTTCTTCCGAAAGCAAGAGTGCTCACGAAGATGCTATTTTTTCCACATGCGCAGCTTTCTGGCTGCTATTTTTGCTGTGCTGTCTGATCTGCTCCAACGGCACGAAGATATTCCTGTTCTTTCCTTTATAGCATCCTCCCTGAAAGGGTGCCCGGTGCCGTGCAGACTTCCATAGCTACAAGCTTGCCTTCTCCACTTGCTGGGGAGGGAAACTGAGGCAGCAGGAAGAGCAGCCAGGCAGCTGTGGTTACACGGGGAAGTGAGGAGGCTTCAGCTTAGCTCTGGGCTCAGGGCTTTAGCAGCAAGGCCGTCCTTCCCCTCTGAACCGGGCCACTTTGAGCTGCCTCCATGGTTTATTATGTACAGGATTTTCGTCAGACGTGCAAAGTAAATTAGCCCCGCATTCACAGCCATAATCACCTACCAATGATCTCATGCATGTGGCACAAAAGGGAAGGATCTGCATGGGATTCTGTTCTGCAAGTATAATCCGCCCATAGCCTCCCTGTTAATTAGCTCCTCTCAAGCATCCAATCTGTGGCAATTATAGCAATCAAAAATGCATTCAGCCCCCCCACCCCTCCTGCTCCCCATCAGCACCTGACAAGCCGGCAGGCGCATTATCCCAAACCGCGGCGAGCGCACGCGGGTAGGGCACAAACCTCCCCGCTGCCTGCCTCGGGACTCATCCCCCACAGCGCTGGGCCCGGCTCAAGGCCCTGCGTACCAGGAATTATTAAAAAAAAAAAAAAAAAAAAGGAAGAAAAGGAGACAGAAAGAGGCAGATTTCAATTTTCTCCCATAGTTTCAGGAGCCCATAGAAAATGGAGTGAAAGATGCTATTTAGCCCCTTGGGCTCAATTGGCTTCTTCTTCCTTTTTTTTTGCTGATGCCAATGAAAAAGTGAATCTCTCTTATTTTTC
>NW_023304192.1:0-1489 GCF_011077185.1 Oxyura jamaicensis | reverse complement strand
AAGAAAAGAAAAGAAAAGAAAAGAAAAGAAAAGAAAAGAAAAGAAAAAAGAAAAAAGAAAAGAAAAATAAAATAAAATAAAATAAAATAAAAATAAAATAGAAAAACTTTGGAAAATTATTTTGTTTCTAACCCTCTGAAATGCTGACTTTAATGAAAAAAAAAGCCCACACATACAAAAAAGTTCCATAGAAAAGTGTGGAAAGTATTTTGAATGAAAATTACCCAAGACTACAAAAGATCTGACCAAACCATCAAGTGTCACTTCCATTTTTGGATGGAAAGATGTGATTCATTGTGTGACCTTCTGAAAGTCACTACCAGTATTTAATCAAGCTGCCTGGCTCCCAGCAAGGTGACACCAACACAACAGTAACGGCCAAGCCCTTCTCCAGCTCCCCACCTTGGATGGCTGGATGGATGGATGGGTGGATGGTGAAACCCAGGAGGACGTAGGAAACAGGCTGGAGAGGCAGTGTCAGAGCAGCGGGACCAGGATGGTGGAGCTAACCGTGCCTGTCAGTTCTCCCTAATCGTGAGGCTGCAGGAACAGCTGCTTACATTCATTTCTTCCGAAAGCAAGAGTGCTCACGAAGATGCTATTTTTTCCACATGCGCAGCTTTCTGGCTGCTATTTTTGCTGTGCTGTCTGATCTGCTCCAACGGCACGAAGATATTCCTGTTCTTTCCTTTATAGCATCCTCCCTGAAAGGGTGCCCGGTGCCGTGCAGACTTCCATAGCTACAAGCTTGCCTTCTCCACTTGCTGGGGAGGGAAACTGAGGCAGCAGGAAGAGCAGCCAGGCAGCTGTGGTTACACGGGGAAGTGAGGAGGCTTCAGCTTAGCTCTGGGCTCAGGGCTTTAGCAGCAAGGCCGTCCTTCCCCTCTGAACCGGGCCACTTTGAGCTGCCTCCATGGTTTATTATGTACAGGATTTTCGTCAGACGTGCAAAGTAAATTAGCCCCGCATTCACAGCCATAATCACCTACCAATGATCTCATGCATGTGGCACAAAAGGGAAGGATCTGCATGGGATTCTGTTCTGCAAGTATAATCCGCCCATAGCCTCCCTGTTAATTAGCTCCTCTCAAGCATCCAATCTGTGGCAATTATAGCAATCAAAAATGCATTCAGCCCCCCCACCCCTCCTGCTCCCCATCAGCACCTGACAAGCCGGCAGGCGCATTATCCCAAACCGCGGCGAGCGCACGCGGGTAGGGCACAAACCTCCCCGCTGCCTGCCTCGGGACTCATCCCCCACAGCGCTGGGCCCGGCTCAAGGCCCTGCGTACCAGGAATTATTAAAAAAAAAAAAAAAAAAAAGGAAGAAAAGGAGACAGAAAGAGGCAGATTTCAATTTTCTCCCATAGTTTCAGGAGCCCATAGAAAATGGAGTGAAAGATGCTATTTAGCCCCTTGGGCTCAATTGGCTTCTTCTTCCTTTTTTTTTTGCTGATGCCAATGAAAAAGTGAATCTCTCTTATTTTTC
>NW_023304191.1:0-43771 GCF_011077185.1 Oxyura jamaicensis | reverse complement strand
CCCCCCCCCCCCCCCTCAGCCTCACCTCAGCGCCGTGCCTCGCTCTGTGTGTGTGGGGGGAAGATAGCACCGAGCCGACATGGCACCGCCGTGCTGAGGGAAAGGGTTGTCACTTGTGCTGTGGGGGCTCCCCGAGAGCCCCCCAGCAGTGCGTGTAGCCCTAACGAGTGCCACCGGTGTGCACCAGCCCTTCTTGTGTCCGTTGAGGCGGTCCCTGTGGCCACCCACGCTGCCCTGACAAAAGCCACCAACCGTGGCTGGTCACCACAGGATGGCTCCTGGGGGGCCGCATGGCGTGGCCCACCTCTGGCAAGCCGTGTGTCAGCGGGGATCCAGCCCAGGACTGCCCGGGGTGACGGGGTGGAGGCCTGAGGGAGAGCAGGGGGCAAAGCCTCGTGGTTCCCCGTTCTGTTTCCAGGGAACCTCAAGGAGAAGTGAAATGTGTCGCGTGTGCCTTCTTCCAGCGTGCTTCACGCAGGGAGGCGGCGGAGTGGGTTAAGGGTGAAGGTAGTAAATATTATATGGAAGGCATTTAAGAAACCCATAAACCGCCCATGCCCTTGGTGAGTCTATCTCCAGCGCTCAGCACAATGCCAGGTTAACCACATCAGTGGGCGGTGAAGGCAGTGACTCCGGGAGCGATGAAGAACTGCAGCACGCAGTCGCTGGAAACACAAACAGATCCTTCAGGAAAAGGAGAGCCCGAGCTGCTGGCTGGGAGCGTGGCACTGCCCGGCCAGCACCCCGAGGGGACGGGGAACGTGGCGGGGACACAGCCCTGCTCCCTGTGTCCCTGCTCAGCCCTCGGGGCACGCCGGTCCCCAGGACACCAGAACTGTCCATGCTATGAGTGGCCCTGGAGCCACTTGTCCCCTCCGTCCAGGCTCCACCACGAGCAGGGGCTGAATTCGTCCCGTCACTCCCAGGAGGGCCAGAACTGCCTCCAGGTTTCGGTGTGCACACGCTCCGCGGCGCTGTGTGCATTTTTCCTCTTGCTCATTAAAGAAATAAGTGGGTAGGGCCGGATTACTGCCTCAAATCCTCTCCCGGGAAAGAACGATGGGAGCAGAAAGTTGGGAGTTTGGCAGAACACATGATTGCAAAGAGGATTATGCTTCGTGAAAAGAAATACATTCCTGCGCTGATAAAGGGGGGATTAAGCCAGGCCTGGACTCGATGCGGCCGTCTGGAGACAAGCCCCGGGAAAATGGCAGCCGGCAGCGCTGTGGCGAGCCGTGCTGGTGGGCACGAGGTGCGACCCAGGCTCCAGGCCTGAGGTCTGGGCTCCTGCAGCCCCACAGGGCTGGCTGCTAGTGCTGGTAACAGGTAGGCACCTCCTTCACATGGGGTGTAGGGCCCCGGGACGGGGATCCTCTGGTTGTTTTTAGATACAAGTCTAGATGCAGGGAAGTATATAACCAGGGGAATGCAGCCCGAGCCCTGCCCAATGTTTTATGTTCCTCCTGAACAAAGGAATAAAATCTGCTGGGAAGGCTGTTGGTGGAGCTGGAGGTGCCATTGCCTTGCAATTAAAGGCTCACGTGCTCATCATATCACCTTCAGGGAAGGATGAGGCACCCATCGTGGAGAGGACAAAACCTATTAAATGGCAGCATTGCCCTAAGGCCCAGAGAAGGGCCTTTCCTTCAGTCTCACTCCAGGCAGGTTTTTCTCTATGTGCAACCCATCCAAACCGCTGGAGGCCTCCAGAACTGTTCCCTTTCGTAAAACCGGGCTTTCCAGCACCCCACAAAACTTCGCCCTCTGGTAGCGCCTGTGCTGGTGTGCACAGCACTCGGCACGCCGCGAGTGCACAGAAGCAGGTTTGGAGACAGAGGAGCGATGCTGAAAAGCAGCCACTGATTTAAGTCTCTCCGTGGCCTCCGCTGGCTGCCACCTCCATGCCGGAGGAGGCGCGGCGTGCTGCGTTGTGCCAGCCCCAACCTGCCTTGGCACATACCAGCTGCAGGTGTTTTCTGTTCCCTCTCACGTCTCTGGCCACACGCTCAGCAGTTCCCCATTTTTACGCCTTCCAGGAAGAGGGGAGAAAGCTGACATTAGAAACAAAGATATCTTTGCAACCTAGCTAGTGCTGGCCTTAAAATGTTGCGTGCTTCAGATGCAGCATGGTGCCTGGGAGCGGTTTAACCCCGGTCCAGCCTCCACCAGGGCGTTCTTCCTCATGGCGGCTTGGCCCTGGTGTTTTTAGGAGATGTTTGTCTAAACTCCGAGGGGCTCGTGCATCCCCTGACTTAGACTCAAATGACTTCCCAGTCCCTTGTGCAATGCCCTGCAACGTGACCGTGTCCCTCCTGCAGGACGAATGCCCAAACATGAGACCAAAATGTGGGAGTAAAAACAGGGTTTCACTTCAGCTTTATGGCATGGCGTGACCAGCTGCGCTACCCACATTTTGGTGGTGGCAGTTACAAAGCAGAGGGAAAACAAAAGCCCCGGAGATAACCAGGTTGGGAAGGATGCCCTGTGCTCTGTGAGCCGCTTATCAAAAACGACTGGGAGGTGACTCGAGTACTTTTATATCAAGAAATACTGGAAGCACTATGGCTTTTTAATCTGGAAGGATGGAAAAGCCAGGGACAAAGTGCAGGAGCTTGGTGCCAAACCAGAGGTGCTGCAGCTGAGCGCAGGGCTGAGGCCAAAAGTCACCGGAGCCATGGTGGACTCTGAAGATACAAGCAAGGCTTCAGTCTGCCCTGCCTGCGGGCTGCTTCCCCGGCGCTGCCAGCTCCTGCCTTTCTGGATTGGAGCAGTGTGTTGGCTGTGCTCCCTGCTCAACCTGCAGCCTGCACCGGGCTGCAATCAGCTATTGTGGGTCCCAAGGGAGCTGGTAAATCCAGGTTTTTGCGGTTTTGGGAACTGTGCTGCAACCCACCTCCTGCCCTGCCAGAAAGACCCTGACCTGCCAGCTCGTGTCTCCTTCCCAGCTGCAAGTGTGATACCCCAGAATTTGGCAGACTGTCTCCATCCTCTAGAAGGTGGCCTTGTGGTTTTGCCATTTCCTTCTGACCTTCCCAAATGCTCTGCATAAAAGAGGGAGCCCGGCAGCACCGGTATCTGGGAGAGGATCTGCAGCCCACCTTCCTGCAGCAGAGGCCAGGAAAAGGCGCTGGAGGGGGTGGAGACGTGGCAGGTAGCGCTGAGAGCTGGCCGCAGCTCCATCTTCCCTTTGAAACAAATTTGTCTTTGCATCCTTCCCGGGGAAACACCTGGCTCCGGCCCGGCTCATTGTCCTCGGCTGGCCCCGCAGAGCGCCGAGCAGCTAGGGACCCTCACGAAGCTGCAGACCCCTCCAAGAGACCCCTGTCTTCCCACGAGACACCCAAACCCTCCAGAGATTGCCCGAGGAAGGAAGCAGGGCTGGCGGTGCTTGCTACCACCGTGCTGCTCGCCAGAGGCCAGCGTCGGTTAAACCTTTTGGCAGGACTCTTGGCCCTTCCCAAGGGGACAGCAACGGCGCTGGGACAAATCCCCGGCGTGCACGGGGCTGATACGGCTCTCAGCAACAGCCAGCGGTGCGGTGGGCAGCTGGAGCAAGAGCTGTTGTTGACCCAGAGCCGCCATGGGGTCAGCGCGGCAGCGTTCCCGCTATCTGGGCGGCTGCACCCCGGCACACCGCCGCTCGCCACGGCCCCGATAGCAGCTCTGCCCCCAGAGCGAGCCCGGCTGCGCTTATCTGCTGGTCGGGGCTGCGGTCCGACAGAGGCAGGCACCCGCAGGGGGGCTGCGGGGCTGGGGGCCCCCCGACAAGTGCACAAACAAGCTCAGGATGTGAGCACAATGGCCAAGGACGGGGCTTTGAAAAGCAGGGGGACGCAGCGCGGCCGTCCCGGGGCACATCAAAGGCCCTGTCTCGCGCTTGCGGCTCCCCAGCAGCCCCCGTGTTTGATCGCCGCGGGCCTGGCCCCAGCTGGCCAGGGGGCTGGAGCGGTGGGAAGCGGAAAGGGAAAAGGCAGCAGTGGGGAGAGGGCAGGCACGGGGCCGGGACACAGCCCCCAGGGTCATGGGCTCCGCATCACGGGTTTCTCATGAGCTCCCTCGGTCCCTCTTTGTTCTGGCCCTGGCTGATCCGTATCTCGAGCGCAGCACACTGCCCCTCTCTTCCCCACGACCCCTCATCTCCAGACAGGCATCTTGTTTTCCAGAGTGCTTTGTGTGCCATTTCACTTGTCGATCTGCAATTGCCACAGCTGGGAGCTTTTATTTATTTTTTTTTCCTTGCAGATTTGGTGAGCTGAGTCCCAGACAGCCGCGGAGGTGCTCAGCACCTGCCACCCCCTGCACCATCACCCCTGCATCCAGCCTGCTTGTGGGGTCCCGCTACACCCGCTGAGCCTCTCTATCAGCATCAGTCCTGTAAAAGTCCCTCCTTGTTTATTCCCGTGCTCCCAAAAGGGCCTGGGAAGGGGCTGGAAAGCCCGGGAAAGTTTCCCCTCGGATTTGCTCTGCGGTGCCTGCGCTCGCTGCTGCCTGTGGGTACCCGGCAGCGGGAGCCTGCCCGGCTGCGCCGCGGGGACGGCACAGCCACCCTGCCCAACGCAGCCCCGCAGAGATAAGGGAGCGCCTTGGCTCCGCAGATTAGACCTGCAGCTGCTCTGTTTCTCGTTTTTTTAATGCATTTATTGGCAAAAGAGGAGCCCGAAGGGGGGAAATAAAAACAACAGAGCGGGAAACAGCACCCTGTTGGGCACTGCTGGTTCTGCCGAGGAAAATTGTCCCCAAGGGGGCTGGGGAGAAGTCCCCTTGACTACAGCGCCGGGGAAGCTGCTGTAACCCGCGGCACTGGCCCCAGGAGGCTGGGAGCAGCTGAGCAGGGCCGGGCAGAGCCTTTTGTGCCTTTGTGCAGCTTTCTGATCGCAGGGCTTCTTGGCCCCCGTGGCTTTGCTGCTTCCGAAGCCATAGTCAGGGGACTTAAACGCTCCCGAAGCAGGCGCCGGCAGCTTTTTCAATCGGAGCTTTTGCTTTGTCCTGTCAACCTGCTGGAAAAGCCTCGTTTTAGGTGGGATTAATCTCTCAGAGCAATATTCGAAAGCAGAGAGGGGGGATTTTTAATTGGGGTGGGATTAGCAGGAGGAGCTTTCTGCCTGCCTGCTAATTGCCCCTTATCTGCGGCTGCGAAACCTGCTGCTGGCTGGCTGCCTGCCTGCCTGCCTGCGCTGGGGCCCAGGCGAGCCACGGGGCTTGGTGGTAGGTTTGTTTGTGGGTTTATTTGTGGGTTTATTTGCAACCTGCCTGGTCCAACGTGGTGCCTCCGACCAGGGGCCTTGCTCTGGCTCCTGGCACCCGGTATCCCCGGTGCAGGGCGCTGGCTCGGGCTGCTCTCGCCGTGCCCTCTGCACGCAGGAGCCTGCCGTGCTGTTTTCCCCGGGCATGCAAAGCCGGTCGGCACCTCAAGGGCAAATCTTTGGCTGGAGAAGGGGCGTGCTGCTGGAAAACCTGAGATAAGCAGCCCCGCTGCCCGGCCAAATTGCTGACCTTCCAGGGTGTGCTGTTCTGCCCTGCAACAGCCCTGGGCGCCTGCCCAGTGCACGTTCTCCGAGGGACGGGGTGCTGAAGGCAACTGTCTGCAGCCAGCGCAGCCTCGCCTGTCCTGCAGGCTTCCCCTGGGATGCACACATGGCAGGGCAGGACCCCGCGCGGTGGGAAAAGCTGACTTTACCCTAGGGGAAAAAAATATGTCAGCTTGTATTTTGGTCTCGACGCGGCCTGAAAGTTGAAGCAACTAAAAAAACACTCCAAAGCCAATGGAAACAACCTCCCCGCTCCCTCCCGTCTTGCCCCAGCGATGTTCTGACCTCCTGACTTTTAGTCATCCTTGGCCCGGAAAGAAATGGCCACAGGGACCGTGTCCAGCACTGGCCTCTCCTTGAGCACATCCCAGCTCAGGAATGACCCCGGGGGCTGCTGAGCCCACTTGTGGGCACAGGCACCTCCCGGGCTCCTTCCCCTGCCTCCCCTGCAGCCGGCCGGGTGCAGTTGTGGGTTTTATCAGCTGTGTGTCTCGTGAAAGTGCCCTTCTGTGCTCGTGCACGTCCCAGCTGCTCAGAGCAGCTGCTTTATTTATTACAGGGGCGGGCACCGATGCTGCGCAGCCAGCACTGCTCCCTGCTCCCAGGGGTCCTGCTCCCTGCTCGGATGCGCTGCTCCGAGCCCCGCAGGCGGGCACCCACCCCTGGTGCAGGGCAGCAGCGCCCAGGGCGAGCAGTGCCCGGCGTCCTCCTGGTCCCCAGGAGGGGCAGGGCCGCGCCACGCGCTCGCACCCACGCATCCATCCCTGCAAGTACGGGCGCATACACTCCTACGTGCGTGCGCCCACGCACCTCCGGGTGCACCCAGCCCCCCGACCCGTCTCCTCGGCGCAGGGAGCTGCCGTGCCCGCTGCGCCTGCAGGCACAAGGCGAGGATTTATGGGGCAGCCAGGAAATTCCTGCTCCCCCGCCAGCGCCGCAGCGGGTGGGTGCCAGGCTTGCCCGGCACCTGCAGAAAGCGACAGGCGGGGAAGGAAGGAAGGTGTTTGCCTTGGGTCCCGCTGCGCAGCACTCGGGATGTTTTCCACCTCCCCACGTCCGATGGAAGGAGTCCCGATGCTCACGACATGCACACGCAGCAGCGCTTTGGGGGCTGGGTGCCCGCTCCCCACTGCTGACCCGCGTGGGACAGACGGGGCAGGATGGGCAGGAGCAGCACTCCTCTTTCACAAACACGCAGTGTGTGTGTGCTGGCTCCCTGGGAGAATCGTTTGGGGTTTGAGGTGTGCCTTTTCCAAAGCCTCAGCATTTTCACCTGCAAGCTCCTCGCAAGAGGCAGACGGGTAGGAAAATAAACTCCGGACCAAAAAAAACGCCCGGAGCCCACGCACAGTGTGCTTTTACCTCGTCACTCTCAAAGTGCAAACATCAGCAGTGACGTGCAGTGTTTTAGGTGGCCGCAGGAGAAAAAAGCCCCTCTGTTTTCAAACAAGGTGCCTTTTCACATGGGGGCCGGCCGCAGGAACCCGCCGTGGTTGAGCAGCCGGCGCTGGAGCAGATGCTGGGCGCGGGGAGGAAGCAGCTCCCAGGCGTGTTGGCTGCGGCGCTTCCTCAGGATCCCCCGGCTGAGCTGGGGACCGACGCCGTCCCTTCGTCCCCTTTGAAGGTGACAAAGCCCCCGCCCGCCCTGCCGGGCCCTGCTGTTCGGCCGCTTCTGCTCAGGCCGAGCATGGCACTGCTGGACGTGGCTCTGCTGGGAGGAAAAGCAAAGAAAAAGGGAGCCCAGAGCTGCTCAGCAGAAGATGGAGCCGGGGAGGTTGGTGCCAGAGGCTGGCCAGCTTCTCCCCAGCTGCAGTGGGCTCCCCTTCCTCCTCCCGCCATCCTCCTCCTCTCCTGACAGACACATCCAGCCAGGAGACAACAAAAACGTTGGCACTGTGTATAAGGTGCCCTGGGCACCTGCTCAGGGCCACCTCTGGGGACAGGGAACCGCGGGGCAGGACCAGCACGGCCGGTGCCTCGTGGAGCACTGCTTTGGGAAGCCTGATTGAGGCTGGGGCTGGGTCGATAACCGGCCGGCGGGGCCGTGCCGTGCCTGCCCCGGGGGCACACCCCCGGGTATATTCTGCTGTGTAAGGCCCTGTGTATTATATGAAGTCATGCAGACACTTCTGGACGGATATGCACGGCTTTCCTGTGACTGCACACACGGCCAAACATTTCTCTCATTTCACCTGAGCCGAGCGCTGGGGATGGGGACACCGAGGACGGGTGCGGCGGCACCGCTGGCTGCCCCTGCGCCCCCCTTCCCTCCCCATTCTCCCCCCGGCCCCGGTGACCTTGGTGGGCAGCGTGTGCCTGCCTGAAGTGCCAGCCCCGGCTACAAATAACGCGTGGCACGGGCAAAGCACCCGAGCAAAGCAACGAGCTGACTCTGCTCTCCTACCGCAGGCATCATTTGTCTTGTTACAGATGGGGAAACTGAGGCATGGTGAGGGCCTCGACTGCAGGAGACCTGGGGGTTTGCAGGGCAACAGGAGGGGATTTCTGTTGCACGGGGACTTCTCCCCAGTGTGAAAGGATGATCTGAGGGGGGCTGCTGCTCTGCCAGGGGTCCCCACCTCCTGCCGCACAGCTCTTCTCCCTCCCAGCCCTATCTCCCAGGGACGGCTGCTCCCGCCCTGCCGGCTGCCTCCTTCCAGGGGCAATCGGTGGGGCGCACACTGCACTTATCCGCGGCCAGCCGCGGGCAGGGCTCCCCTGCGGCGCTATCAGCAGGGTGGCTGCGGCCCCAGGGCCAGGGGGACACAGCCCCATCCCTCCTGTGCTGGGGCCAGCCCCGGGGGCACAGCCACGGCCCCGCTCTGACCATTGCACGGTGATGCTCTTGGGGCCAGGGCTCTGTCCTGGTGTCCCCTGGCAGCCTGGCAGCGAGCGTGCCAATGCCAGGAGCTCCGGCGTTGCGTTGCAGCAGGGCATGCGATGGCAAATGGAGCCTCGCCTTGCCACCGGCAGGATCTGGCCCCCCCGGCCTCTCGCCGTCGAGTTTCCTCTTGGCGATGCTCGTTGGGTGCGGGGGAGGCCAGGCGGGGCCGGCGCCCTGGGAAAGGCTTTCCTGTCCCTTTCTCAAATCCGGCCACCGCCACGCTTTATTTGTTTCTCTTGAGTCGCGTCCACCCTCCTGCTTCCAGCGTCTCCGTGGGGTGCTGCCGGCACGCCGGGGGGGGCTGAGCGGGGTCACCAGCTCCCCCCTAAAACCCTGGCACGGGGGTACCGGGGCTGTGTGGCTGACACAACGCAGCACAGAGCAGAGTCCTGGGCAGGAGAGCTCGGGGTGAAGATGTTTATTGCCCGTTTATGCAGAAAATGCTCAGCCTGAAGGCCGGGTGCTGGAGCAGTGCGTGTCCCTTGGTGTGCAGGATGGTGCGGGGAGCCGGCACGGATGCAGCGGGACATTTTCACTCCTTGGCGTCTCTGCCATCTGCCACACCCCTAGGCTCTGGGTGGGAGAGGAGAGCATTTCAGCCTCCTGGCAGCTCTCAGCAGGGCTCTACGAGGGACACCAGCTGGGACAAGCAGCCAAAGCCTCCTGGCCACCAGGAAGCCAGTGGCCGGTGGCACGCAGCCCCCGGGGATCAGCACAGCTGCCGGCCCCCGTGGGCTCCCCAGGAGCTGGGCCAGCTGCTCTGGCCGCAGCCCCGGGCAGTTTGAGATGGGCGGAAAACCATCCCCAAACCCCATGCAAATATTTGCATTTCCAGAGCCTTTCCAAGTATTGGGGAACGCTGACAAAGCAGCCGTGTGGGCGATGCAGACACGCCAAGAGGGGTCCGATCGTTTTTTTTTTGGGGCAGGGTTTCAAAGGTCAAGCACTTTTGTTTAAAGAAAGAAAAAGCTAACCAAGCAGAGAGGGTTTGCCAGCACAACATGCTCCCTCCAGCAGCTCCTCGGAGCACAGCACCTACCGCAATGCCCGTGGCTCTGGGTTCACTGAGCCTTAAATTGCCTGGGCCCAGTGGGGTGAATGGCTCTGCCTGGGTGCTCCATTTTCCTTCTCCACCTAAGGAATTTTTTGGCAGGAAAGGGGAATCCTGGTGCGGTCCTTAGGGGAGCTGGTCGGCCCTGCAGCATCCTGGGGCTGTGAGGAGTGCCCTGGCCAGATTTGAGGTGATGGGGCTGGCCCAAAACCTCACCTGGTCCTGTGCCAGGAGGCGGATGCTCACCTGCCTTTGGCTCCTGCCCGTCCTGCCTGCCTTTGCCTGCAGCAGCAGCCTGTGGGGAGAAGGGTGGCTGTGGGGACACGGGGGTGACGGAGCCTGGTGCAGCACCCTGTGGCTGTACCTGGCACCTCGGTGTGTGCCGCGCTCAGGTGACACAGGGGACCCAGGACATAAGCAGCGAGGAAGGTGACCGCGATGCTGCAGAGCCAGGCAGGGACCAGGAGCCGCGGGTGTGCCGTGCAGCGGGCGCCCAGCCCCACTGCTGGCCCTGGGGCTACGTGCGGCAAGGGGAACGGGCTCCGGCTTGTGCCAGCCCGGGCGGCACCGCGGGGCGTGCAACACGTGTGTGTGCACGTCAGGGCAGGGCTCTGCCTCTCCAGGCCAGGGATACGTGCGGCTCTTCCCCAGGGCGATGGGCTCAGGGGGCCGAGCACCGGGTGGGTGACGCAGGACAGCAGGACAGTCGTGACATAGCACACACAGTGACCGTCACGGACAGCAGCTGTTGCAGGAGCTGAGGTTTTCCCAGCCCCGGGCAATGCGGGTTGACAGAGGGGTGCCAGCAGTGGGGGACAGCTCCCGTGCACCCTAATGGGGTCGGGGGCACCGAAGGTCTTGAGCACAGTGCTGAGTGTGCAAGGGGTGATGGAGTGCTCGGGGCTGGGCACGCGAGGTGCAGAGAGGGCACGGGATGCATGGGGTGCGCCGTGCCCAGGGCAAGGGTGCAGGATGTGGTCAATGGGACACCCCGTGTCCCTCACCTTCACGTAGCCGTTGCAGTGAGGGCAGCGGACGATGTGTCGACAGCGGGGACGCTGGCACCTGTGCCAGCGCTGCCATCTCGCTGTGCCACAGAGCCTCTGCTCCAGCGCGTCCTCCCGAGCCCCTGGTGTGGGTGACACGATGGGGACACTGCTCTCCCCGGCCCCAGAAGCCTCACCTGGCTGGGGGAGCTCCAGGTAGGCAACGCTGAGCAGGACCAGGCTGGTGACAGCCAGGATGAAGATCACGAAGACGGCGCTGGAGATGGGGACCAGCAGCAGGACGTGCAGAGCCGGCCAGCTGCACCTGCGGCGGGAGCGAGGGGAGGTTGGGGCCGAGGGAGAGGGGGCGAGCGGGCAGTGGGGTGCCCAGGCCCAGGGGCTGCTTGGGATGGGCGGTGGGCACGGGAGAAGATGCAGCTCGGGGATGTTCGAGCTGATGCCCGGCTCTAACATCTGCAGGATGCCGACGTGGAAGGGCAGCTCTGTTGCCCTGTGTCAGCAGGACGGGGCTCGGACCGCTGCTGGGGGGCGACTTACGGGTCCAAGAGCAGCAAGCACAGGCACAGGAGGATGGTGAAGTGAAGGGGGATGAAGAGCTCCATGGCGGGCTGGGCAGCTGCGAGGCCTTGGCCAGGGCCTTGCTGGGTGGACTGCGTCCCCTTCTCCTGGCTGCAGCCCAACGACCCCATTCTGCTCCCACGGCAACCCCGGCATCCCCACGGAACCCCAACCCCACGGCAACCGCAGCGTCCTGCTCCCGCAGCAGGGTGCTGGGGACCCCATTGGGGTGCAGGTGCCACCCTGGCTCCTGCAGGACCCCCCCCCGCCTGAGGGCAGAGGGAGAGGGGCTTGAAGCCATCGGAAGTCCCAGTACAAACCAGAGCTCCTCTGCCTCGGGGTGCTGGGAGGGCACCGGGATTTCACCGCGGCGCTGGCACTGACACTGGGTGCTGAGCCGCGGTGCTGAGCAGGGCTGGCCCTGCCCTCTAGCGTCACGGGAGCTGCTCCCTGCGGGACCCAGCCCTGTGCTGCCATGAGCAGGGCAGGAGCCACTGCTGGGAAGGGCAGACGGAAGGTGGCAGGCATGGTGGCACCAGGTCCCATCCAGCCACTGCCGCAGAGGGGACAGGAGGACGCACGGGGACCCCGGCACCACGGGGACCCCCACCCAAACCCATCCGTGGGGTGCCCCAAGGGGCGGGCAGGGGGTGTCATGCCATCGCAGGGCCCTGCACACCGGGTTTTGGGGACACGCAGGCGCGATAGCACGCGGACGGCCGCTCCTCCCGGCACCCGGGTCGATAACCGGGCGGCCGAGGTGTTAGCGGGGCCGGCAGGGCGCGGGGGCTCGCCAATGAGCGCCCGGAGCTGGTTAAACTTGAACGAGGCGCCGAAGCCTCCCCGAGGTCCCTGCCCTGGGGACTCTGACCCCGCGTAGGATCGGGGAGGGGAAGCGGAGGCAGGCGGTGCCGAGCAGCCCCGCAGCCGCTGGGACAGAGCCGGGGAGCAGCGGGGCAGGATGGAGCCCACCGTGGAGCTGGCAGATGACCCCAGGTGGGTTGTGGGGACCCCCCCCGTGCTGCTGGGATGCTTTGCAGCCGCTTTTGGGAGCGGGATTTGGGGATAAAGGAAGGGAGGCAGGTGAGGGGCGAGGCTGGGGGACTCCATGGGGCTGGGTGTCCCCGTGTCCCTGCCAGCGCTCCCCTTCTCCGCAGGTTCCCCCGCTCGCTGGTGGAGATGCTGATAACCAACTTCAGCGTGCCGGCAGCCTGCTTCTCCCTGCCGCCCACCTCCCGGCAGCTGCTGCAGGGTAAGTGGGGGGAGCGGGAGGTGTGGGGGGACCCTCCTCATGTCCCCCTGGGGAGTGGGACGGGGATGAGGGAGGGAGGGGGATGTGGCAGGGACAAGCAGGGGGCAGCCCTAAGGAACAGGGGAGGCAAGGGGGTGCCGCTGGGGTCTCAGCTCCCACCCCAGAGCCCTGCCCAGGGGGTGGTGGTGGTGGAAGAGAGCAGCAAGGGGAGCAGCGGGTGGGTGACACGGGATGGGGGGGACCAAAGCACCAGCTCCGGCACTGCCAGATCCACCAAGGGCACAGAGAGCAGCTTCCCGTGCTGTGCCAAATGGGACCCCGAGGTGGGGGTCCTCCCACCTTGTTGCGGTGGCCCCGGAGGGGGACACATGACAGGACTCGACCGAACCCCTTTCTCGCCCCTCCCCGGCAGAGCTGGACATGGTCCAACTCTCCATCATGGGCCTGGCCACCATCCTGACGCTGGTGTCGGTCGCCATCTACGTGGAAGAGGCCATCTACCTCACCCACAAGATCCGCTGCCCCATCAAGATGAAGACCCTCCGCTGGAGCAGCTCGGCCCCCACGGTGAGCTGGGGATGGGGGCAGTGGGGGGGGCAGCCCCAGGGGCACCCGAGGGGTCTGAGCCCCCACGGGGACGGGGAGCGGCTGCGTGCCATGCCCACGTCTCCCCCAGGTCGTGGCCGTGTTCAGCTGCTTCGGGCTGTGGATCCCACGCTCCATGATGGTGGTGGAGATGGCGACCACGATGTGAGTAGTGCCTGCCCCGGGGTGGTGGGGCTGGGGAGCTCACGGGACCTGAGCACCTCTGTCCCTCATCATCCTCCTCCTCCCCAGGTACTTCGCCATCTGCTTCTACCTCCTGATGCTGGTCATGGTGGAGGGCTTTGGGGGCAAGGAGGCGGTGCTCAGCACCCTGAAGGACGTGCCCATGGTGCTCAACACCGGGCCCTGCTGCTGCTGCTGCCCCTGCCTGCCCCGAATCACCATGAGCAGGTGAGGGAGGGCTGGGACAGGGGCTTCACCCCCTGCTTCTGCTGGGGCAGAGGAGAAGCCCCAGGGCAGGACCTCGGGACGCCACCAACCTCTCTCCCTGTGCCAGGAACAAGCTGCGGTTGCTGATGCTGGGGACTTTCCAGTACGCCTTCTTGAGGACGGCTGCCGTCTTCCTGGGGCTGGTGCTGTCTGCTGACGGGAACTACAACCCCGCTGATGTGAGTGCCGCGGCGCGGGGACGGGCAGGGTGACGTCTGAGGGGGGGAGCCCCACCGCAGCCCCAGCCTTGCAGCCAGCGGCTCCGGCAGCCCAGACGCATTTCCTGCCCCCCAGATCTCGGCGGAGAGCGTGGCGCTCTGGATCAACACCGTCGTCGGTGCCTCCACCCTCTTCGGGCTGTGGGCTCTGGGCATCCTCTTCCGGCAGGCCCGGCTGCATCTGGCGGAACAGAACATGCAGGCCAAGTTCACCTGCTTCCAGGTAAGCCTGAGCACATCGAGCAATACGCAGCGCAGGCTGGAGGTGGGCGAGGAGGTGCGCGGGGACAGGTGGACGAGACCCAGGTCCAGCTGCGGGTGGGGACGGCGGCCTCTCACCGGGGGTGTTGGTGGTTGCAGGTTCTCCTCGTCCTGACGGCGCTGCAGCCCGCCATCTTCAGTATCCTGGCCAACAACGGCAACATCGCCTGCTCGCCGCCCTTCTCCTCCAAGGCCAGGTCGCAGCGTAAGTCGGGAGAAGCAGGAGTAGATCACTTGCTCCTGGCCAAGCACCTCCAGCACACAGCGAGGAATGGACATGGTCAACGAAGGTGGCTTTGACCAACGCGTCTCCGTTTCTCACTTTCAGAGATGAACATGCAGCTGTTAATCCCGCAGACCTTCATCCTGGCCGTGGTGACGCGGATGTACTACCGCAAGCAGGACGACAAGCCGGGCTACCAGCCCTTCAACATCATGCCCGCCAGCAGCAACGCCAAGGTGTGAGCAGGGGGAGCACAGGAGGGTGCGAGGGGCAGAGCCCGGGGTGCTGCCCGCCCTGCACAGCCACCTCCTCCTCCTGCGGCCCTGGGAAGCTGCTGGGAGCACAGGCAGCAGAGGGGGAAAGGGTATGTCAGCGGAGGGTGACAGGGTCTGAAACCTGAAGGCCACGAGACAGAGGGAGCTGTGAAGCAGCCGTCCAGCCCCAGGGGGGGCTCTTGTCTTGCACTGAATAAAGGTAACTCTGTACGTGGGTCTCGTGTTGGTCACTGGGCTCAGATCGTGGGAGGATGGAGCCCAGGGCAGCAGAGCCATGGCGCGGGGCTCACAGGGGGCTGGGGCTGATGAGGTGCCCAGCAACCCCCAATGAAGCCCCTTCTCCCTCCAACCACTGCTAAGACGGCACGTGAGGAGGACACGATGAGCGCCGGCTGGGCTAGAGCAGCAGAAGGGACCTGGCACACAACGACTAAAATAACTTTGCATTTATTTGGCTAAACATAAAAGCCAAAAAACCAACTCCAGAACAAGACACGGGGCTGTGCACACAGGCCATACAGAGAAACCAGCACAGTGAACACGGACTGGGAAGAGCCAGCCCGAGGTGACAGGGAGAGCAGGTGATGCACAAGGCCAGGGATGGGCAGGGGATGGCAGACTGTGGGTGCTAAGGCCAGAGCTCACTGCTGGGCACCACCAGAGCTTCCTGCGACCAGCACCCTGCTGATCTCCCCCCAGCACACTAGCTCAGGCCGGTGCAATCCCAGGGAAGAGCAGAGTCAGAAAGCCAAAGCTCCCAACTCCCACTCTTCCATTTCTTTCATCCATTTCAGGGAAAAAGTACTCTTTCCCATCAAGGGGGGAAAAAAGTGACTCAGAGCTTTTTGTGGGTGGCTGCATTCAGAGTGAAACTGCTCAGCTGAAGACACACCGGTGAGCAGTTGTGAGACCGTCAGGCTTGACAGACTGCTGGCAGCAGAGCGTGACAGGACTTTCTAGGCACCAATGGTAGCATTGGGCCCGGAAATCTCCTGGTTTTGACAAACAGCAACACGCAGGCAAGCAGCAAAATACAGGACTTGGTCACCTTGTTGGACAGCCAGACCCAGCTCCTTACCCGTGGCAGGTCGGACACCCAGCCTGCCCAACAGGGAGCCCTTCTGAGCACCAAATCTTCCCTGAGGGCAGGGGGCAGGACGCAGGGTTTGTCCCAAAGTCACCGCTACTGCCAGGTGTATTCACTGCTCCAACGCCTGCCGCAGGTTACAATAAAGTCCCGACCCTCTAAAATGTCTTGACAGGACAGGGCAGCGCTGGGAATGGGGCCAGTCCTGCAATCCCGGAGGAAACAAACAAAACTAAAAAGGATAAAATAAAAAAAAAAGACTACGTTGGGATTCGAGTGTCCATTTTAATTGAAGTGCAAGGAGGGAGCAGGGATTATGGGTTACAAGAAACAGCTCTGTGATTCCAAGCTACACGTAAAACCATGTCTGGCTTCTCACCAAGTGCTCTGGGTTGTGCAGAGACACCAAGAAACACGCAGGGTCTCCACAGAACAAGCCACCATCCAAAACACACCACCGTTACCCAAAATTACAGAACACTGTTGCATAACTTGTGTTTAAAACAGCAGCAAGGCTCTGAAGCAGCCTGGCCTTTGTGATCCGCCGGGGGAAAGCGACGTGACACCCTTAGTGAGGGAAGGTGAGGAAGATAGGGAAGAGAGACCGTGGGCGATACAAAATAAGTGCTCCACCATCATAAATAAGCCAGGTGAGAAAAGGCTGGCTCGTACCAAGGGACTGTTCTTTGCTCTTACAGCTTAAAGCCAACAGCAGCCCGCCACGCTCCCAGAGCTGTGCACACCCCTGCTGAGAGAGGTCCGAGTGGCGGATGGGGAATCCCCAAAATACCCTTTCTCACACAGGCTCTGGCCTCAGCAGAAGCCCAGAGCGAAGAGGTTTTTCTCCTACGAGACTCTGCCAAGCCCTCTGGGCAGCATGACAGAGGAGCAGCAAGGTAAAAGCCAGCAAGCAGCAGCAGCAGCCTGGGATGATTCGCCTCCCTGCTGCTCCCCAAGGCCCCCATCCCGTGTGGCAGAGCTCCCTGCGGGGCTGCGAGCCCTCCTCGTCTGCTGCCAGCACTGCAGGAGCTCACGGGGGCTCAGCCCAGCAGCTCCACGCAGAGACAAACCCCAAGGGAAAAGCGAGCGGGAGCTTCACGGACAGCGAGCTGGCTGCGGGGACAGAGTGCGCCGAGCAGCTCGGGACCTGGGCACGGGGAGGGAAACTTCCCCTGGAGAGCTGCGGGCCACAAAGCTCGATGCTTACTACACACACACGACAGCAGGGAGGACTAGGACCTTTCAAATGAGCAGAGTACACGTTTAAAATCTTTAAAAGCTGCAGCACTCTCAGATGTTCTTTCCGGCCCGCCTTGAGGAGCGGAGTAAATGGGCAGGATTTGTGCACTTATTGCACAGGACAGGTAACACGGGACCGTCACCCTTCACGGGGTGCTAAAACGTGCCCCTCATCTATTCCAGCTGCACATACCAACAGGCAGCAAACTGGCTGCATGAATTCTTGTTTTGTCCTTATAGCAGCAACTTGACCAGTGTAAAGGACTGTGCCAGTCCTTAGAGCACAGCAACTGAAACACAGAGACGCGCAGAGCACAGTGCTGAGGGGCCACGTGGACGGACAAACACTTAGGACACACCAGAGACTGGGACAAGGAACCTCTCAAAGGAGCACACACGTTCATTTCCTCCCTGGGCGCTCACACACCTGAGGAAACGCACAGACAGAAAGTGCCCTGAAGCAAAGATTCATTCTCTTCTCTCCAACAGCAACTGAGGGCTCAATTTTAGCTCGAGATTTAGCAGCCCCGTTAAGATTAGCTGGAAAGGCCTTTCCCCCGCAGCCGCCTGTGCAGATTTGGAGCTGCAAATGCTGCACACCTGCAGGGTGTGCGACTATGGTGCCGCGACTCCTTCCAGGGGGTAACTCGTGCACGCGAAGCTGGCGGCCCTCTCCCCAGCACATCCTCACTGTGGCACGCCGGGAAGCTCGGCCAAGAGGCATGCCGAGCCTGCCAGGTAAGATCCTATCGGCTCCAGAGCAGCAGAGATGTCCCTATGTCCTAGCAGCCTCTCTACGCAACTGCTCCCTGCGTGGTGTTCCTGGTTGAGGAACCGAGGGGTCTTTCATTTGGCAGCGGCACGGATACTGCCTGGGGCTGGGAGGGATAAGACAGGGGAGCTGAGAGAAGGAAGGGGCAGGTGGGTCGTACCACTCTGCCTCGCCTGGAGAGCTTAACAGGGGAAAAGAAACCAGAACACGAGCCACACTCGAGTGCTATTCTTTGTGTTTTAAAAGAGTAGTTTCTTAAAATATAAAAACCATCTTTCCCCTGGAGACCACTAGAACGTAAACAATAAAAGGGGAGTCTGGGGAGAAGGGAGAGGAGGTTTGAATGTGCTTCCAGGCAGCAGCCCTCGCTAAGAGCAACGGGTGCCTCCGAGGCCCTGTGCTCACCGTCAGCCCTGTTCCTATGGCTCTCTTGCTCAGTTAGAGTTCCCCAGTGGGTCTGGACTTAGGATTCGGCGATTAGCGGGTCGCAGCAAATCCCGGCTGGCAGCTTTAATCCTCTTCATCCTCGCTGATGTCGTAGGTGACTGCAGACTCGTTCCTGGAGCGGTTGGCCGGCGAGGAAGGAGGAGTCTTAGTTGAAAAGGGCCAGCGGAAGGAGGGCGATGGGGAGCGGTCGTGCGTGGGGCTGCTGCTGGGGCTCTGCTTGGGGCTGATGGCCTGCAGCATCCGGCCCTTGCCCTCCTTCAGCATGTGTTTCTGGGATGGAAGCAGGAAGGCCGTTAGCATGGCTCAAAGAGGGATGGGAATGGACACTGCTCACAGCCCGTGCAGCATTTTGAGCTGTTGTGTCTCAATTCCTCATATAATATCAGAGCAGAAACCCAAGCACAGTGCTATAGTGCCTTTGGACACTGCATCCACTTTCACCATTACCCATTTCCAAGCACCTCTACTATGAAGTGCCTGTGACATCCGGCCAGCACCACAGGACAGCCAGGCAAAAAGCAGTCTTTTTAGACCCATCCCATCCCAGGCCCGTGACAAAGTGACTGCCAGTCTCTTTGCTCTGTGGCCTGCGGGACACAAGCTGGAGTTCACAGACCAAATCCCCTTTCCCCTTCTCCCCGGGCAGCTCCTTACCAAGGCGCCTTCTGGGCCAAACATCTCCAGGAAATTGCCAATGAACTCCCGGGACTTCTCTTCCCACTTCTGAATGAGATCAATACTCTTCTCCTCCACTTTCTGCACAAATTCCTTTGACTTCTCCTCCACATCCTTCACCCTTTTTTTCACCTTATCCACACGCTCCTGGAGGTGGTATTTCTTTTCCTGTTGAGCAAACGAAGGATCAGAATACAGCTCACCAGATCTAAGTGGCGACCACCTTTCATCTGAGTTATTACACTGAACTGTTGCTTAAGGCTCAGCACCTCCACCAGTTTTGTGACGTTTCTCCCTCACTTCAGTGATGCTTTTTCCCTAGACTAACTGGCAGACACACAGCAGGGCTGCGAGATGCTTTGTGGCAGGCCCTGGCACAGTCCGCAAAGCAAGACTAAACCCAGAGATAAGGACTATCTGAGAGCAGTGCATGGAAGAGGGAAATATTTATAAAATACACAGATTAGATTTGAGTGACCTGCTGCAGGTCTCCTTGCGTATCGTGACAGCACAAGACTTTTTGCTGGGTGTTCGTAAACAGAGACGGTTGGATGCCAAAGAGAGGCCAAGGAGCCGTTACCTCTCCTGTTTCATTTTGCATTTGATTGTATTAAAAAGGCATAGTGTCTGCGTGATAAGAAAAACGTTTACTACATAAGAAAAGCTTCCTGCCATGTATTCTGCTTCTGTGCTAACAGCCACTCAGTACAGGATCAGAGCACGTCCTTCTCCCCTAACTCCTGCAGCTCCAGAGAGGGAACAGCACAGTGAGAACAGGATCAGATTTTATCCTAACCAATGCCTCTACCTTAGGGAAGTGGCTGAGGGAAGAGGAGAGATACGAGGCACTGCAGCTGCTGCCAGGAACAACCAACACTTCACTCGATTCAACAAAACACACATTTTGCCACATGCCTCGGCCTCCAGCTCTCTCAACTGGTGAAATGTCACCGAGTAATTTCTGACAATAGAGCAGTATTAGCAAAACCCCAGCTCCTCTGGACAGGCTACTCTTCACAGTGAGAGTTTCAGCAGAGGAAGAAATCTAATTTCTACTACAAGGACACTAGGTCGGTGTAACTGTTTAGCTCTGCAGAGCTGCTACTCACTGGCATATGGCAGAAGTGTGCTACTGCTATGCAAGACACAGCTTCACACAGCTTATAGAACCATAGGATGGTTTGGGCTGGAGGAGACCTTACAGATCACCTAGTTCTAACCCCTCTGAAGGGCAGGGACACGTCCCACTAGACCAGGTGGCTCAAAGCCCTGTCCCACCTGACCTTGAACACTTCCAGGGATGGGGCATCCACAGCTTCTCTGGGCAAGAAGTTGTGGCAAGACACACTTCAACTCACATTTATGAAACTGACGTTGAGCTCTTTAGCCGTGTAGCCCCGTTGCAGGTTCCTTCTGGCATAAACATCGTAGTCCCGCACGATGCGGGTGATGATATCTGATGTTGAGATCCCCTCAGTCCTCTGAGTTGGTGCAAACATGCCTAAAGTTGGGGAAGAGGACTCAGGATAGATGTAGCAAGACATGGTAAAAAGCTGCTCTCAACTCTAACAGCAAACAGCAACTCCTGTGAACGCTCTCAGCTGTCCTCACACCATCATGACTCTGCCCTGGAATGCACAATACCTGGCTCCTCCTTTCTGGGAGCATGAGGAGGAACTAAGAAACACCTAAGCACGTCAAAAACATTTCTTACTCAAATACAAATACATTTTTCTAATGAAAAGCTCTAACCCTTCACTTTACCTGGTTTTGAACTGCTGACTACAACCCACTGCATTTAGAATAGCGTGGTGACAAGGACAGAATAAGGGGTCCCACAGTTTAGTGGGTGGAAACATGATGGCTGGGTTTTGATAGCTTAAAATAAGCTGCAGCCCCCGCTGAGTTCTACAGAAATCAGACAGAGGATCCATTCTGTAAAGTCTGTAAGATTCTCCATTTGTGAGAATCTGTACGACAAGCCATAATATTTCTCCAAAAGGTGGCTGTGAATTCAATCACAGTAACAAGGTTGTACATAAAAATTAATGCAAGGCAACCCTTGACATGGCACATGGAACAGTCTTGACCTTAGAATTAGTGCCCAGAGCTGTACTTCTTCCTGCCCTCAGAGCCTCCTGGGTCCTTGCCACTCTGCAGGGCACAACCCTGACATACATGAGCAGAGGAAAAACTACAGCAGAGAATCTGACCCAGCCTCACCTGCTTCTTTTATGTGCTTATATACATCATCGCTGCCAGCAGAAGAATAGGGGATGTCATCATGTGCGACAAAGTCGATCTGAAAATTAAGAATAATATGAGAATCAACATTTTATCTCGAGCACGCCCGTCCCCTGCTTGCTGTCACGGAGGGTAACCTTTTGCTCAACACCTCCACTCAGAGGCATGACCCAGAACTGCAAGCGCTTCCCCTTGGAAAACCAACAAAGAGCAGTCAGATTCTCACTGGCAATTGCGTATCAAACTTGCTAGCACACAACAAAAAGGAAGGGCTGGGACTAAGAACACAGCTGCTTTAAGCTCCTGAGAGAGACAGCTTGTTCACGGCCACAGGGGGAAACTAAGTGTACTGCCCAGATGCTGTTTCACTTCCCAAAGCAGTTCAACAGATGTCAGAGATTCTTTTTACTTCATCTTACCTACTGATAAAAGACTCACAATACAGCTTGCCTGGTCTCCTGCTGCGGGGAAGCTGATGTAGAATTAATCTGGCCCTGCTGAAAGCAGGGGGCTGGACCACACGACCTCCAGAAATCCCTTCCACCCAATGTTATGCTCTCCCTTTTTCATGTTTAACACCAATCTGTAACCAGCATCAACTTTTCCTGGAACACAGAAAACCCTTTTGCCCTCTCAGGCTTCTTTACCTTGTCACTATCTGCCAGCTCAACACTTCTAATCTTCCAAGAAGCCCCACCTGGCTCCCATAACCCAGCTCATTCTATATTTAAGGATCTTCAACAGAAATGGGTTGATCAGGCAGAGGTCACCCCCATGGATGAATTCTTGCTGTAAATAGCAAGCACAGACAGCAGCTAATCAAAATTCAAAGCAGATCAGATGCCGCGTATTACCCTGTGCTCTGCCAGGAATTCAGGGGTGAGCGTCCATGGTGCATTTCTCACCACTTCGTCCACATAGCGACAGTGCTGCACAGCATCGTACCGCTCGTTTTCATTCATCACCGTGAAGCCCTTGAAGTTATGGGTCAGCTCATCACTGCAGACTGAAAAAAAATCAGGCAGAGAGAAGAGTGAGACTGAGGTACTTACCCTAATACTTTGCAGAGAAAGGACCCTGCATACACCTCTGCCAAGCCAGACAATTCCAGCTGTTGAGTGGCTGGTGCTTCCAAACCTAACTTCTAGCCAAAAAGCACTAGAACCAGGGAATGGTGATAGGGCACTAAACTCTTGAGCAATGCTGAGCAGGGAGAATTGTCCATTTGCCTGGGGGATTTCTGCACGAGCTGGGGACCCACACCCTAAGCCCTCAAGGTCCCTGGAGTCTACAGTGCTCTCCAAGAAAATCAGCCAATACAGACGACAACTCTCCTGTATGAAATGGCACCTGGCAGAAACCTTCTTATTACCCTCTGGATGTCTTAGCTCAGGAAACTGTAGCCCATATGAAAAACAAAAACAAACAAACAAAAGAACACCAAAAAACTCACCTCCCTAAACTTCTAATTTCATAAATACCATAACATAGCCTAGCTCTTG
Source organism: Oxyura jamaicensis (assembly GCF_011077185.1). Lineage (NCBI taxonomy): Eukaryota > Metazoa > Chordata > Aves > Anseriformes > Anatidae > Oxyura > Oxyura jamaicensis. The sequence continues at coordinate 21,513 of NW_023304191.1, read as the reverse complement.
GAAAACTAAAATGCAGAGCGAGTTCACAGCAAATTAAGATCCTATAATTATGTTCTATGAAAAAGTAAATGAACAACTCTTCACAATCTGCACACAATACATTGAGGAGGAAGCAGTTTCACTTGGTTATCAGGCTCAAAAGTAAACAAGGGATTACCAGTCCCAGGGTATTAATATATTTATGTTCCAGACAAACAGATGATAAAGAGCGGGTGAGATTGCTCCCAGCTTGGAGCTAACGTTCAATTGGGCTGTGGCCTCGTCTCCCTCAGTTCCTGGTGCAAGGGGAGCAGCTCACTGCCCTCTGCTGCTCACCAGCCAGAGGCAGAGAGCATGATTGCACATCTTGCTATACTAGCGCGTTAATAGTGTTACCTGAAGGTATTTTCCTGTCTGATGTACATTTATGTACATGGCTTGTCTTTCTGCCTGCAAGATTTCTGAGTTTAGAGCATTTTGAAAGTTGATTAACTGTACCAGCTTTCCTCCCTCCTCTCCCCTTCCAGACACTACTGGAGCACACACAAAACATACAGAAGTGCCACTGTAAAAATGCTTTCAGCAGTGAAACAAAACCCAAAGACATTATTAATGGTCTGTCAAAGAATCAGTTTCGTTTTGCTGCAGCAAGTTAATGACAGTTGAGAAAACTAGTTAAAGGCATTCCCAGCTCCTGACACCTCAGCATTATTACAGAGCCTGACTAGAGGTCACCTCCTGATAGACAGCATCCACAGCCTGACGTGTCTCTGGTGTCACGTATCAGAAACACGGGTGAAGGTACAGGCACAGAGGCACTGCGTGGACAGAGGCCAGCGTATTGCAGCAGCCAGAGGAAAGGGTTTCTTCTTTCCTGTTATACTTTTGAAGGAGACCTAGCTGAAACACCTCTGCTGGATCCCCTCAGGCAGTGAGCAGGGTATTCCTAGTTTCATCTCAAGGTCTTTGAATCTAATGAACAAAATTTGAACTTCTTATTGGAGAAAAGGGGCCTCCATGTGGCCACTCGCGTGCCCAAGGAACCACTGCTATCTCCATGCTCCTGGCAAGACCTTCCTGGGGTTAGCCAGAAGCAATTCCCAGCAGAAAGCTGGAGTAAGAGGGTGACTTGCAGGGCAGGAGAAGTGACCCAAAGCTCAAGCAGCCATGGGGGAACTGTTAACTGAGAGGCAGATGCTCAGCTGCCGCTAGTATATTTTCATACTCAGGGGTATCTGTCACAAACAGAGGGGCCAAGTTTGAACAGGCTGATGAGGAGTCTTTTCCTTGTGTTCTTTTGCTACAGGACTTCCTTCCGCAGACGTATCTCGCTCTTAACATACTGCAATAAGACTTTGACAACCAAGCGGGATTTGGGACAACTGCAGTGACAGCCACTAAGGCCATAAAGACAAAAACCCTGTTATGCCAGCCGTATGCACAACAGCAGAGGTTGACTGTGCTCCCATGACAGCCAAAGTCAACAAGGTCACTCCTTACCTCCCACAATGAGGTATGTGTTTGGGAAGAGGTTTTTTGCTTGCATCAAGGCCCGGGCGTGTCCAGAGTGAAACAAGTCAAATATTCCATCGGCGTAAACTCTGACAGGGCGATCCACTGTGCCAAAGAGACAGACAGACATTTGTGAAGATGCCATCCTGGAGAAGTAGCTGCTGCTCATGCATGCATATGGGGACCTTCTGAAACTCAGGGGGGAGTTGCAGGAAACTGGCAGCGCACAGAGCCATAGCCAGGAAACATTTGTGAAAAGAAATGGCTGGCTCTTTTCCTTCGCACATGGAAACAAACACAGCAGAGAACAGAGCTGAAATACAACCATGTTCAAAAACAGACTCAAAACCTACCACATCCCTTGAAGGGACACTAAGGGGAAAGCAAACTCTGAATATCTCCCTCCTGTGGAATCTAAATGTAGTATTTTTATTTATTTATTTATTTTTTGCACAGCAAGGAGACACCAGAGGGGAACTGGCCAAAATGTTTTGTAGGTGCCTGATTTCCCCTTCCAGCCAGGATGGCATCTCAAGACCTTCTCAAAATCCTCCTCTCTGCAGCCCACTGCCACAGTTACCACGTCTGGTTGAGGGATCAGGCTGTTCTGATTCCCCACCAGCATCACTGGTTCCCTACAGTCTAACGAAGTGTGTGCCTGCATCTGAAAACCCAGCTCGACTCCTCAGTGAAATGCAGATACAGTTCTGCTGAACTGCTGGCATGCACTGAAATCACGGATTAATAAGGAAGAACAAAGGCCAGCAGCCCATCTCTGCCAGGGTGTATCGTAGCTCTTCCCTGAGGTCAGCACAAAGATAAGTTGAGGTAGAGGAGCACTGCCACGTAGCAGCAGGAGACTCCCCGACTTCTGATCCCCTGGGACCACACGGGGCTCCAGCTCTCATTGCTGGTGACAGAAAGCCACATATTCTTGGTATATGACACTTGGGAACAGGCTGCTGCTCTCCAGCCCAGCTCATGCAGATTGGCTCAGGGGCACACCACAGCTGCAGCGAGGAAGGGGCAGAGAGAAGACCCAGGAGAGCCGAAACCTCACGGCTCTGGGAAGGGCTCTGACTGCATCTAGCAGTAGAACATGGGAGAGGAAGGCCTGATGTAAAGGGAAGGATGTTAAGTTCAAGCTAAGCAGAGGAGTCAGCTTGAGGACAGCCTCTTCCAGTCATTTGTCAGCAAGTCTGCTCTGTCTGAAGGTGCCAGGAGGCTCTGGAGGGCCAAGGATCTGAAAGCCTAAGACTGCAAGAGTCTTCTGTATGCCAGAAGAGAGCTGGCCCTGGCACGCCCCTTTATTAAAGCACAATTACGTACTGGGAATTGGCTGGGACATGTGTCTCTTTTCCTCTGTACCTGCAGCAGCCACAGTTGCTGAGCACAGGCATAAACAACAACAAGGAAGCATGCAGCGTATTTTAGTCTTAGCAGGCAGGAGAGCCATCGATGTTGAAATCAGAGACCTTTGTGCAGGTTCTGGAGACTTTCAGCTGGGAGACTAATGCGGACTGTGAAAAGTACTGAATTTTCAGAAACTCCTGCAGGAAATCACTGCCAGATCTCATTCTAAGCTGGCTTCTCTCTCAACATCAGCAGCAGTCAGGTAATCAGAAGTGCAGCATTTTTATTGTCTCAGGGTCTCCGTAATGGAGAGACCAAGCAAAACAGCACTGTCTGCACACAGCTTGGCAATAGAGGGCAGCCATCCTTCAGGAGGAGCCCGTCCTGCCTCTGCCTCCCCGTTGGACTCGCAAAGAGCACAGTTTCTCCGTTTGTTTTATAAAATAAAAGGACATGCTCCTGCTGTGAGGATAGCCTATTTTGATTAATGACAGTGATTTTAATTCAAATCCAGGCTAGAATGGGATACTCTGGACAAAGATGTATGTTGGTTTTACTTGACATTTCGAATTCCAAAAGAGATGACTTTTAAAGTGCCTAACTTTAAGCTGCTTCAGACAAAGTGGTACAGAAAAATGTTCAGCTCTGATAGTACTCCTTAGCTGTCAGTGGCACAGGAAGAGCTAAAATATCAATATTTATTTACCTCAGGGAGTCTTACTGACAAAGGTACAACACCTCACACACTGAGCCTCCCATTTCAGTTGGACTAGCAGACCCAATTTCACATAGGAAGAGCTATCTAATCACTAAGGCATGAATAAAGTCATGGGCTGCAAACCTGGTCTTACACAGAAGGTTGGATCAGAGTCAGATATCAAGAATCAAACCTCTCCCCCAAGCCCAACATTTATACAAACCCAGTCTGGTTCTTACTTACAAGGGGTCCCTCTCATCGCTTCTTCATACGTCACTCTGATGTATGGCTTGCTGTAGTCGATTTCCACTTCATCTGAAAATGGAGCGGGTTCCTTCAGTCCCTAAAAAGACAGAGGTGGTCAGCTGTGAGAACGCAAAGGCGAGCATGCTATGTGGCAGCAGGAAGGCAACTGCAGTGCTCTAGTCATGAAGTGACTTACTGTGTCTGCATGGTTCAGGCACGTGTACTGAAAGACTAATTAGCGTTAAACCTCAAAACAGCCCTGCAGGGCGATTAGCCTGAATTTGACAGGGAGAGCTTCAGCAAACCTCGTTGTCACGGCTGTGACTTTGCCCACCCAGGCACGACAATCACTTTGCTGTACTTGTGTGCCTGTGCTGTGGCGTGCAAATTCTAACAGCTCCTCAGTTTGAATATACAAATGAGCAAGAGAGCAATACCAACAGCAGCACAAATCCCCAAGGGACATGTGCATCATCTCCCTTTTCTGAGGCATGTGCAACAAGAGACTGACCTCGATCTGTGGCAGAACATATCCTAGCGCTGCAGGAAAACCTCTCTAATCTACTAGCCTGATCACAGCCGTTACGTTTAATCAGCAGCTGAAGTCCAGGTATCGTTTCTGGTCTCCTCTGACCGAGAACAAAACATGTGACCTTGCCATAATGGAACAAACAGCTCAACTTCCTTCTCGCAGGAAGGTGTGAGGCAGCAATGCCTTCTCTTTCCTGAGCCAGAAGGCTAGGAAACAAGCCTGCAGATTGTTAAAATAATACCTTAAAGCTGCAAAAAGCTAATCAGCAGTTTCCCCTCTGGCTTCCTGTCCCATTGCAGCGTCCTGCCACAGTACCCAGCACTGCTGCAACCAGAAAGACCGCCGCTGGTACTGTTCATGTCATCCCTTATTACAGTGCTCCAAGCGAGGTGCAGAGGAAAAGCAACCCACTGACCACTACGCTGAAGCAAACTGATGCTGCTGAAAGCTCCTTTAACAAGAGCAGCTTCGGAGGCTCTGGTACCCACGTTTCACACACCACCTCCTCTGGTGAGTCTTTATCCTTCGGTCCTCTCTCTCCTTTCCTCACTGCCATTATATCTGGGACTTGTGAATAAAACCAGACTCTTCGCAGCTTGGTTGTCACATATGTGATACAAAGCTAGGAACAGTAGCATAAAAAACTACCAAAATTAGCAGAGGATCACAGAGAAATGCTCTCAAAAGCTCCTGCCCATCTCACCCTTCCTCTGCAGCACCTACAAAGGTCAGGACACAACCAGATGTGCACAGTACAGCAGGCTAAGTATTATCTGTTTCATGTTGTTCATACAGAGATGCTTTATTTCTAACACAGGACAGACACCAAACTGAAGAGCAAGTGATTTCCATGGAATAACCCCTATGCTTCTCTTTCCTCACTGAAATATGTGGAATTTTTAAGAGAGATGGGATGGATCTTTATGAAAGTCAAGGATATTAAGGCCCGGTGGAATGAATAAGCCATGCAACAGCTCAATTGTCCACTTCCAACACTGTTAACATCTGTCAAATGTCTTGGGACAGCACTGAAATACTCCTCAAGAGCAAAACGTTATCCAAGAGGAAAGCCGTGACACATCACCAAATTTTACCAAGGACTATGACCCCAGTGTGATGTGGCAGGGACGGTAGTTGCTTCTCACACAGATAAGGAAAGGGCAACCAGAAAACACGTGATACCCAGGAGAGCTCAAGGAAAAGGAGCAGAGAGGAGCTGTAGAAAACCCATCACCACAATATCGCGGCAAGGACAAGATGCAGTCAGCTCTTCACAGTGACATTAGCTGAGACAGATGACCTTGAGAAGAGACTCCAATTTGATCTAGAAAGAAAAATACTTTCCATTTTTTTTTCTTTTTTAAACGTTCCTGAAGTACCAGCAACATAAATGCAGTTTCCTGCCACATGAGGACAATCAAAAACAGTCATCTTCCCAGTGTTGCAGACAGTGGTTTCAGCAGCTTTCTTCTGCAGGTGCTAACAAACTTCAAGCCCACCAACGGGTCCCCTGCCTTGACACAGACTTTCTGCTGGGTACACCAGTTGTTACATACTTTTTTTGGTGCATTTCTCCCTCCTGCTGGGTCACTGAGAAAAGCCACCTATGTGAAGAGCATGCTTCCTTTTGTAGCACGTGGGTATCTATCTGCATGCCTCTTCGGGGGCAGATTAAGTGACTACAGAGGCTGGACAGACCACAAAAGCAGCTTAGCAACGCTCGCTTCAGATCTAATTTAAGCCCATGTTGTAAGCATGTTATTAGCATGAGCAAGAGAAGATTTCAAACTGGCTCTACAAGAAGGATAGCTACCATCTTTTGCTTCTTTCCTCCCCCTTGTTTTCCGTCTCCACAGAAACCCCATAACATTTATCTTCCTGCTGCTAAGACTTCAGTGCCTCATCTCCAGGCACCTACAGCTCCTCTCTCTGCTTACTTACGAATGAGTGCCGGGACATTTTTGGAGGGATTCCATCCAGCTCCGTCGCCCCGTTGGGGCCGGATCCATCTTTTCTTCTCTTGCGGGAATTCAGCCTGGAGGAGGTCGGCGGCTCCATCTTGCCAAGCGCGTCCAGTGGGAACTGGGACAAACCGGAGAGGAAAAAAAAGAAAAAAAGGGAGGGGAGGGAGAGAGATTTCTCAGCTCTTCCAAAGCAAAAAAAAAAAAAAATCAGTCCACAGCAGGCACAGCGTACGGAAGGTCAGTGCAAAGACACAGCCACCTAACAAGGGGCTTAGCCAGTTGTACTTGGCATCAGCTGCCAAGGCTTGACAAACAGTGCCTGGTGGGAATACGGAGTCACTGAGTGCAACTCGGGGCTCTGCTGCAGAGGGAAGCGTGCAGCACTCAGCTGGCTGGAGAGGAACTCACCCAAGAGTTGCAGTGCAAGTTATAAATCACCAGAACAGGGCTAATTATGCTGTTTTAGCATCTGCAAGGCAAGCTAAGGATTAAGGCATGTCCAGTCCACATCCAGCCCTCCCCCAGCTCTCATTCTGATGACACCGAAGGCAAACACTTCTGCCCCTCAGTGCTGCAGCCCCCCCTTCGAGACGCCGGGTCCCCGCGCAATCCCGATGCGAGGAAGAAGCCGGTTTAAGCAGAAGGACAAGGGGAGGAGAAGGAGCGAAGGGGTGCAACCCACGGTCATAACTTTGCTAACGAGACGGCTTGCTGTTTGCTTTGCTGTTTGCATAAGACCAAGCCATGGCTCAGTGGGGACAGCTCACCTTGGGATGGCTGCCACCATCCTCCCCTCTCGTCCCCTGTCCCCACTGCAGCGGTGACTCAGCTGGGGGCGAGGCAGCTGCTGTCACCATGTTTGGGCACACGCTTACTTCTGGCACTTTATGTACCAGGCTGTAATTAGTTCAGCTGAACTGTTTCTGCGATGAATGGGCAGAGGGACGACCAGCTTGGGACAGAAATCGTGACAGCTCTCTGGCCGTGAGCGATCCTGGTGCGTGACCTGCAGTTACCGTACGCTGCTATCTTCCCAAGGGGCCCTGCAGCATTAGGAGGTACTCCACACCGCTGAAGCAGAGCTAGGGATTTATAAAAGGCGTGACAGCCAGCACTCCCTTTTCAGCTGCTGAGATGGAAAGAGGTGCTGCATTTGCAGAGCCTGTAAGCGAGCAGCAGCTAAGGCTTGTCCCTCCTGCTCACCCGACCCGCGCAGCTCCCAGCGCAGCAAGCAGCATTTCGGAGCTGCGAGCAGCGCGAGCCCTCCCTCCACCCAGGCATGATGATTACGTGCCTGCCTCTACACCCTTCTAATAAGAGCCAGGTGGAATGTAAAACTTCTCCCCACCCTTTGCAGAGGATGTGCTGGAGCACGTTAGGCGGGGCAGTGCGAGGGACGGGGACGGGCAGTGTCCCTCTGCGCAGCCTGCCCACGGGGCAAAGCTCTGCTCCTCGGCCGCCAGCAAGCCTGGGCTCTGCGAAGGGGGGCTGTGAAGAAGCAGATTTAGGGACTGGGCTTACTCGACTCCGAGCTAAGGAATGTCCCCAGGTAAGGAGTCAAACACAGTTTAATAACACATGAGCACAAGTCTCCCCTCCTAGCATCCACCAGGCAGTACCTTACGAACGGCTGCAGGGCCACGTGCAGCTGGTGTGGTGCTACCTGCAGATACGTGCCCCAGGCTGCCCTGTTAGGCCTAACGTAAGGCACTAGGAACAGAACAGAGAGTCTTTATGCGAGTGGGAAGCCAAAAAATATTGGGGAAAGACAATGGTCCTGTTGGAAACTGCCCGGTTCACCTAAAAGCAGCACGATGCTGTCTCTGGTGGGAGCAACCTTAATGCTGATGGAAAGAGTGGGGGAAAACAGCTGTAGGTTTTCTTGACTACCTGGCGGGTGGATGGCACACAAAGTGCTTTCCCTGCCATGACATTTCAGGCTAAACCATGCTGAAGGAGCCTCTGCAGAGTCTGGAGAGCTTGGCTGGGCACCTCATAAGTGACGCAGCTCTGTTAATTACTCAAATTAATGCAGAAATTAAGTGGTAATTTTACCTCTCTGGGGCTCTAAAACCTTTACCCTGTGGCTAGCGCGTTTCCGGGAACTCCTCCCAGCACCAAAGTTATTTATGAAAATAACTGGGAACAAGTTGTTTTGGAAAACAAGCCATACCTTACTGCGATAAAGCTACTGCTCTTAGAACAATTATTATTTTTTGACCCAAAGGACTAAAATAGCACCCCAAACAATTGCTTCCTAACAATGGGATGCAGCATCTGTAGCTGAGCTGAACACATGAGCACGCATCTTTGCTTCCCCAAATGACTAAAACACGGCCTGTTCTAAAATTAATTACACTTGCAGCAGATGGGGAGCGGGGAAGGAAAGAAAGCTCTGAACGCTTATTCTGATAAACTCCAAGACAAAGAACTGGCATAACCAGAAGCAACGGCCCTGTTGTAAAACATTAACACCGTCCCACTTCGCCTAACGCATCAACCTCCTGCAGGACCGAGTCCGTGCTCGACACGAGAAAGTGCTGTCTAGGAGCAAAGCTAAGAAGTGCCCTGTCAGGGAAGGCCCATGGGGTAGGTCCCAGCCCCTGTGCCACTTGACAGAACACTTGGGGCTTTGCTTCCGAAACTCATCTCTTTGGCGTGCATCCTGTATCAAAGAAGCGCCTTCCATCACCTGCCTGCTGGCTCAGCCCTAGCTGAGAGCTGCACGGGCTCTGCCAGGAGCAGCCGACTACGAAGCTCAAGGCATTTCCCACAGGAACGCAGCCACTTCTCGGAGGGGAGAAAGGACAGGCATTGAGCAGCACAAGGAAAATTAAAGACTTTTTCCCCTTGGCGCAAGATAACGACATCATCATCTGAGCTGGAATTTCACCACAGCACCTGTGGCATAAGGACAAGGTCCCAGAGTAGGTGCAGCAAATCCTGTTGCTTACCGAAGCCTTACCTCAGGGACTGCTCCTTCCCGGGCAGCACTGATGTTTTGTTTAGCCCCGAGTGTCGGCATTCGCAGTGTCGCAGGACTCTGCCTCGCATGACACCAGAGAAGCACAGCAGATATTCCCGCATCCCGAGCCCATTGATGGAACAGGGACCTGGCTCATCTGCATTCTTTGCGTTTTGAGACTCGATAGATTTCTCGAAGAATATTATGATTTGCAATTCTACGTGCAGCAGCAGGATTTCTCCTGCCGCTTCTGCTGCTTCTTCCTTGCAGATTCACACAACAAGGCAAAATATAACCCGCTACTTAAACTCAAAACACGTACGGAACAAGAGGTGGCAGCCACAACCCCGTAAGCGCTCCAGCCCCGAGCTGTTGCATTTACCAGCAGAGATGAAGGTCAGCAGGAGGCCGGCACACCGGGACACCGAGCCCTCGACCCCAGGCTCCGCAGCCTGCTCGCACGCTCCCGTCGCCCGCTGAACTCGGAAGGCGTTGTTAACACGGTCAGATGTGACTGTCATGTGCTGCTCTGCCTACAAGACGATTCCACTACACAGAAGCAAGCTATTTCTCTTCTGCTGACTCATCTGCAGGCAAATACTACTAAACTTTGCACTCTGGCAGCTGTCCGCGGTGCAGAATTGCCCTGACACATGGAAGGCACAAAGCGAGAGCCTCAGGGAAAAGGAAGAGGTCCTGTCGCCTCAGATAATTCCCCTGCCAGGCTGCGAAGCACCCAACCTACCCTGCATTCCTCAGCCATGGGGAGAACAGACTCTGTATTCTGCTCTCCATCTCCAGCCCCCAATTTATGATTAATCTCACTGGTATGCATCTCCGCGGAGATCCGCTGTAGACAGGAAGGTTCAGAAGAAGTTAATGACAAGGCTCGTCACGGACTCCTCTAGATACTGATGAAAGGCTGTTTACAAGGTGGGGGTTAACCTGTATGTAATTACTGGGAGAGATCAGGATCTCTCTTCAGTTGGTGTTTAAAAACCTTGCCCAATCTCCATGTCAATGTCGTTCACAGCCCAGCCTTTCCTGATGCCCCAGACCGAGGGCACCGGCACAGAAAGCGAGTGGAAATGGCTGAGGCCGTCCCTACACTCAGTGCCTGCTCTGCTCCAAGCCTCGAGCCCCTCACAAAGGCTCGGCGGGGTCTGACACACACAGAGCCCCGCTCACACCCCAGACACGGGCTGCTTCAGCTACGTGCAGCGTATTGCCAGTCACACGCAGATCTGGTACCAGCGCTCTGCGGTCAGTGGAAGGATGCTGGGCACCACCCGAGCCCCAAAGGCTGGAGGTGATTCTCCCTTCCGCCGCCACCGCTGAGCAGGGTGCTGTGTGATCACCGAGGCAGTGCTGCCGTGATGTATTACAAATAAAGGAATTGCTGGTAGGACCTTTTGGGTGAATTCGCAGCCCTGATGGGCACACCGTAACCCGGGGCACCGAGCGTCCCGGCATGTGACAAGGTCTCAGCTGAGGTTTGCAGCAGCAGGTGTCTGCAGCACATCGCAGGTCTGGGGCTTGCTCAGGGGCTGTTATGCACAGGGATGGGCGGTTGTTCTGCCTGACTTTTGGGTTGCTCCTCGTGTTTTTGGGTCCGCCAGCAGCACCTACTGAGAGCCGGGTGCCAGCCTCCCTCAGGAGGGCTGCCCATCGCCACCAAGCCCCCCCTGCCACCTTCAGGGCGCACCCTGGGGTAACACCGAGGCCATTACAGCCCCCCCGAGACCATTACAGCCCCCACCAAACGCTGAGCAGCTCCCACCCCACAAACGTTATTCACCCTGCGATTATTCTCCGGTAAGCATCGTGCGGGCATTCACAACACGTTTCACCACCAACCCCCCCGGGTCCCCCCTTTTCGGACCGTGCCCTGTGAGAACCCTCCCCCCCCCCCCCCCCCGGTCCCTAATTACGACCCCGTTACCCCGCCCCCCGCTGCAGCCCCCGGGGCCCTCCCGCTGCGGGTCCCGGTCCCCCCCCCGTCCCCACACACCTTCAGCAGCCGCCGCCGCCCGGTGCCGGAGCCCTGCAGCCTCCCGGTGCCGGTGCCGGTCCCGCCCCGCTGCCGCCAACGGGGCGCGGGCGGAGCCGCCGCGCAGGGCCCGGGCCGCAGGAAGGGACCGGCGGCGCCCCGGGAAACCGCGGCCCGAAGCCGCGTTCCGGGCCCGCAGCGTCCCCGCCGCCTCCCTCCGAGCCCCGGCTGCTCCTCGGCAGGGCGAGGTGCAGGGATCGGGGCACGGGTGCCGCAGGGTTTGGCCGCTGGGTGACAAAGTCAGCAGGCGGAGGGGGTGTGCGGGAGAATGCTGCGGCTCGCAGCCTTGCTATAGAAGCATGGGGAGTAAACGGTGCAAGTTGTCAGAGGGGTACTGAGGCCCAGAAGCGGCTGCAGGAGCCCTGGTGATCGCCCTAAAGGCTGACAGGGAGCAGGCTCTATTGTTCACAGCCCCTTGGTCTTTTTTCAGGGGAAACACGCTATCCATTATCCAGTGGCTGTTAGGGGTAACTGGGGTTACCAGACCTGTGTTTTGTGTCATGTCTGTGTGAAGCAGGTGTTAAAAACCGCCAGAAACAGAACACGGGCAAGGCAAAAAATCATGATTTAATCACTGTGACTTGATAAAAACGTCAAAATGAGTCTGAGGGTATATATAATCTCTTGGTGATTTTTTTTAGTGTGTTGTTTCACTGTTTCCCAAAGCTTGTGGACTCTCAGGTTCACACACAGAGTGGTGCCATTACATCTTGGCAGCTCATTTAACATGTCACAGATACAAAGAAATCAGGGAAGCCACCATCTATTTCTTGTCAGAGGTAAATTAGATGGAGCTGCTTTCAAACAAACCTATTACAGAAATAGCAATGTACTTGTTCCAGGACTGTACAACAGAAAAGTGATTCTGGAAGATGAACCATGATTTTTGACTTCTCTGCTAGGAGGTGCATGGGCAGAGTGTGTTCTGCTCTAACAGTTGGTAAGGGTGGGGTTCAGGATTCACTGCTAAATTTTAGCACTGCAAGAAACATTCATGTAGTTTAAATTGTTCAGCTATGCTTCTTCCTCAGCACAGACAGAGAACAACTCCTCCTGTCTTCTAATGGGCATTTAAGATGCATTCCAGTAGCACCCATCTCTCAGGAACCAACCTCGTCCTCTAACTTTTGGGGAGATAAGAGCTTTTGGTGCACCTTTTCTGATTTACAGCATCCTTTTCTATTGTTCCTTTCAAGGCTTGAGTCCTAACAATTTTGGTCTCCAAACATCCAACTGTGGATCCTGAAACAGTTACAGAAAGGCAAAGATTGAGAAACCACTGCAATATTGAACTGGGCACTGAGCAATGATTATTCAACATTTCCACAGGTGCCAAATTGCACAGAATCAACGAGGAGTTACAGCTAGGAGTCTGGGCACTTGGTGGGGTGTGTAGCCTACTGGCTTGAACTATTGCCCTAAGTACCTTGTCTTCTTGTCAATTAATATAATTTCATGTGAGACTTAGCCGGGATTGACAACTTAATTCTTACAGAAGTCACAGGAACAAGTCTGGATAGCCAGAATTAGAGAGAAGATTTATTAATTTAGAAAGAATCCTCAGAAAATGCTTATCTGAGAAGCACTGATGAGCAATCAAGGCTAGTGCATTTTGCAGAGTGGAGAAAAAGAACCATTGGTGGAAAAAGCAAGTGTAAACACACAGGAGAGAAACAGTAAATACACAGATTTATTATATTTCTTATAAATATTTCATTCACTTCAGAAAATTAACAAAAAAAGTTACGGAACTCTTTTACAACAAAAGTTGAGTTTGCCCTAGAAACAATGGCTATTGGCAGTATACTGTTTAGGACAAAACCAGTACACTACATAAAAACAAAGGGTGATTTAAATCAAGGAGATAATAATGTGCTTAAAGCTACATTGATATCCACAAGGGAGGAGGGACGTTGTAGTGTAACAGGTGTAGGACGTGCTTTGTAGAGCTGTATTGTGTTAGGTATTAAGGGAAGAATATGGTGCTTTTGTGTGTGTTAGCAAAAACACTCTAAAGTATTCCTCCCCACCTTTGTCCTTTTGTGCAATCTTTACCATCTTCAATAGTAGAAGCAGCCAAATGCAGCTACCACACAAAAGAGGCTGTCCTGGGGAAAACAGAAAGGCTCTGCATTAGTAAAGGCAAACTCTTTGCTGGCGTAACTGAAAAGGCTAGCCTGAGGGAACGCTTGGACCAGAGCACTAAAAATAGTTAGAGCCTTATACTGTCAAGTCCTTCAAATTTTCATCTTTTTAGTCACATATTTACTTCAGGTGTGGTGTAACCCAGGTCAGTGAGTCTGAATGCCAGAAGTGCCTCAGTTTTCTCCAGCCGCACACCCAAAGGTGTGTAGGTGTCATTTCTGTGTGTACCTAGAAGTGTTTCAGTGTCATCAGAACTGAATAACTTGACCCTTGTCCTGCCTTCACCTCTCCCAAAGCCAAGTATAACCCTGGGCTCCACTCACAGGGCGTTCTTACAGCACCCCTGCTGTTTCAGGATCCACAAGCACTGTGGGAATGGCTCCCAGTGACTTCTCAACTGCAGCTCAGTGAAGAGACAACGATGACCCAGAAACAATGTAAAGCATGAAAAATTTCCGCTGCAGTGGCCAAACCCAAATCCAGGTGAATGTCCTCACCAAAGAGCAATCAGTGCTCCTGCCTGTTAACTGTAGCTCACGAAAAGGACATTCTCCTTCCTGAACGCCCCGTAGGCTGTTGCCTTTGACAGCAGAGAGTCTGAAGCCCTTCACAGGGAATTTAAACTGGGAAACGCTCTGTGGAGTCAGGACAGTAAAGAAGGAGGTTTTAAAATAAAATATTGACTTTTGCTCAGCCCTGAATTCCAGCGGTACTTCTGGATAGCAGCTTGGCAAAGCATGTAAAAAAAAATAAAAATACTTCATCTCTTGTGCTTCCTCTCCCTACCTGTAAGACAGCGCAATTTAAACGACTTTTGTACAACATTGTATGATCTACTCAAGAAACAAGTTTTACCGTGTTGGATATTACGTCTATTTCATGAATTTGTGAATGAGACTGTAAATCACACTGTTTTGATTTGGCTTTGGTTCCTTCCAAAGGGACTAGTCGTTGCTTTTGCCTGCTTCACATTTTGAAGTTACTCTGCCTGTCATACGAGTAGCAGCTTTACGTTTCCCATGGTAAAACAGTCAATACTTACATTAACGAAAACATCATGAGCATAGCTGTCAGTGTCAGCATCCCAGAAACACCGCGCAGCCATACTAGACAAAGGAGAAAGCACAGCCATTACCTCACAAAGTTAGGTGTAAAGAACTAAGTGATCACACTTTCCCTCAAAAAACAAACTAAGCTTCCTTTAAGGATAAAGGAAACTGGACGCGTTCCCCTGAATCCTGAGCACTGCTGAATTCCACCACATGCTGTAATCCCCTTTGTATGTTGATCAAGGTGCATCTTCAAACTCCTTAACTATAAATTCTGCCAGCTCCGCTGTGCGGCAGAGCTTGCAGCCTCCTTGCTTTTGTGCTTAAGAACCTTCTGACTTCTGATGTATGCGTATCAGTGGCTAATTTAACTGATTTGTTCTCATCCTTCACCTCCCGTGCCCTCCTGATGCATACTACCAATTTATTTATAGGGAGCTATCGTATTCCTTGGCAGCCTTCACATTACTAGAACCAAGCTGAACTCTTCCAGCCCTTTCATATCTTTGCTGTCTGTTCCCTGAGAATTCTGGCAGACTTTTTCTACATCTGCTTTACTTTGAAGACAAGCAACTAGACTGTCAGAGGATATTCTGGATGAGACCTCAGTGCTGCCTTGTTTAATGTCACTGACACTCTCTTCTCTCCTGCAAATGCCCAGCTCACTACTTTCCCCAGTCAGTCTCAACTGACAGGATTCCTGTTTGCTTCACTGATCTTCTGCTGGAGTACCAAGCACAATACTAATGCGAAGCCCGGCGTGTAAGGCACATAAACCTTGTGGGCTGTTCCTTTTTGTTTTCTCCTTACCCAGCAGCGATGGAAAGCTACAGCCCACCACAGCAGCAAAGAGGAATTCTTTTGTCTGATTGCAGGCCTTGGGAGCTGGATTTCCAAGTGCTCAGCACCCCCGGTCTGGGCTAGATTCCCATAACAGTATTGCAGGAGGATTATAGGAATTTGAACCACTGAAAAATACTTATTTGGGGGGATTAAATGCAAATGAAGTACTTATGGAAATCTGGCTTTAGGCACAAGTGAGTTACCATGGCTCTTGTGCTCCAGCAGGGCCCTGAGAATAGACTGGATGTATGCTTCAGTTCATCATGAATACAATATAAAATGGCTTTTCTGCAACACACCTCACAAATGCTTTTCAGCATTTCAGCTTGTTAACACCCATCACACAGCCAATTATCACCAGTCAACTGACTAGTAATTCCATCAGCCACAGTCCAAGCCTGTTAAGCTTGCTGCTTAAGAGAAAAGAAAGTGCCTTACATTTTAGTACAGGCAGAGACATCTTAGAATCCAGAAAAGTTAGAAGGAGCTCCCAAAGGAGAAGAGAAAAAGATAAAACAAAAATCATATAAATACAATTAGAAAATGCAAAACTTACTTCACTCCTTCTCCCCTCTGCTCTCCAATCACAACCTGCACCACCATTTTGTACCTGTCAAATCCCTCCTCTGGGAAAAGAAAAAAAACAAAAGAAAGGGAGAGCAACTTCAAATGCCGTGTTTGCTTAAGATAGGAGCCCAAAACAGGACACATCAAGAGAAAGATTTCTAGTTACAAAGCAGCGTCCGGTACAAATCAAAAGCACATACAACTGGTGGAGCAAACTGCCTTGTCACTTCACTCTCCTAGGTACGGCCTACCAGTCTCACTGGACTCAAAGAATGAAGAGGGTATTTGATATCTGTCAAAAGACGCATCTAAATCCGAAGATATCCCTGAGCAGCCCTCCTATATGCAAGCATTCCAGTTCTACAGTGTTCAAGAAGTGAACACACGGTGAGAATGTAAATAAGGCTGCTGGTAGGCAAAATCCAATTTAATAGAACTGGCTTATTTTAAAGCTGTTCTGATGCAATGGTATTTTAGAGATTTTTCTGCCACATAGGTGTTTCCTTTGCTTCTGAACTGAGATAAAACATCACAAAAAAAGCTTAGGCCAGGTCTAGGTTGTGTGTCTGCAAAAATATGTGATTGCTTCACAATAGAAAAGGGATACCTCTGGGGCAGAGGCCAGACCCAATCAGGCTATGAGAAGGTTCCAGAATTCAAACCAGAACAAGCATGCTTTAAAGGAAATATTAACCCTAATGCCTGTATCTTCAATAAAGCAACATAAGGAAAGACTCTAGTGCCTGTTTCATCTGCAAGATTGAACATTACATGCTGGGTCTGGTAACATCCACTGTGTCAATGCTTATCAGAGATGTCAGCCGATACAACGGCCACACTGGGCCAGTCTTGCTTCAGGCTACTGTGACTGTGCTTACAGATTGCTGAAGACTAACCCTGTGCATATTAGCTTGGCAGCAACACGTGCTGGGACTACAGCTACTGCTGCTTTTAAAGCAGATGTGTAACTGGGAGAAGCATAAAGCCACAGTGCCTGCTGAGGGTGATGGCATTTCTGCACAGCCACTGCTCATCAGCCCAGCAGATGGAGCACCAGCCTGTCCCAAGGACTGAGGGAAGAAGTGACCACACCAACTCACACCTACCTACTTTTTCCAGCTTGGAGCACAGGAAACACCTGCTGGATCTTGCACTCAAAAATGTTGGAGAGTATCTTGTGCAGCAGCACCACCACTCTTCCAGTGCTGTATTCACATCCCTCCCCGGCCAACCGTGCGCCTAGCTCACCCTTCACTGCTCCCACCTGGCCTTGTGCCCATCTCAGGAACACGTACACACACACACACAAAAAAAAGGAGGAACACTTCTGTTTGTTGAAGCAAGAAGCAATCGTTCCTCCTTCTTTCTAACGAAGCTTCTTTCCCTTACAGCCCTGCAAGGCTGACATCCCACACCAACCAGTCCATATGAAAACAAAGCTGCTTGCTTGAATTCGATTTCTGGTTTCACAGGTAAGGCACACGTATATGGATCACAGCTTCATGTTCACAGATGGTAACAGCACTATATACCACAACAGCAGACTACAGTCAGTAGACAGTGAAGGAATAGGCTTTAAGAATAAAGGAGGAAAGTGGAGATTTATCAAAGGAAGGGGCCAGAGTAAGAAAAGGAGCAGCTTTCCCCGCAAACCACCTTACCTTTCAGCCTATCTTTTATTATCTCTGATAAAGACTTTGTAAGCTGAGGCACTTCTTCAGGGACGTACTGAGCATCGGCCAGCTTCTCCTTCAGTATCGCGTGGATGCATTCTTTCACCGTGGACGACTTAAAACTATCAGGGGGAAAAAAAGCAGCAAGAAAAGGCTCAGGATATTTATGGTACATTCAAAAACATACATGCACCCCAGGCAATCTTAGCTTTCCCGTTAAAAAGTAAGACAAAACAAAGAACTGTGGAGAAAAGAGCTTAGCTGAAGGGGAGCTAGCTCCCAAACCTGCTAAAAATAAAAACCCAGGGACCAAACACGGGCAGGGGCAGCCCCGGCCCTGCCTCACCGTGGCTGCAGGCCGGGCCGCAGCCTGTGAGCGCCCCCGGAGCCCTCGGGGCCCAGCTCGCCCATGGCCGCCCGCAGGCCTCGGTTACCATGGCAACCGCGGGCACTTCCGCCTCGCTACTTCCGCGTTGCTGACTTCCGCGTGACTGACGTCACGGCGCCACGCCCCGTTTTCGCGCCAAGGGCGGCACGTGGCGGGCTGGGGCCGTGGGGTCCCTGCCTGCACCCGAGGGTGCTGCTGCGCCCCCCGGGGTGCTCCCAGAGCCCCCAACCCACCCTAAGGGCTCGGGGACACGCTGCATGGCGCTGCTGCATGGCGCAGCCGGGTCCCTGCTCACCGCCCTGGTGCTGCTGCCGTGCAGTGTGGGTGTCCTGGGTGCCATGCGCCCTCCTGTGCTGCCCCGCCACGGGGTCTGTGCAGGGGGCTTCTAAAAAAATACGCAGTTAGTAACTCCCCCTGCCCGCTCTCCGTCCCGCGCTGTTGGTAACAGCTTGCGGCAGTCACCTTCTGAGAAGCTGACATCCTGCTTCCTCTGCTGTTTATCTCGCTGCGGCAATCTCGCTGATTGTGTTTCCTACGTACGGCGGGTGACACCGTTGAGAACTCGGCGCCTGGGCTAGAATAGAAACGGCACAAAAAGTGCAGCTGGCTGTGGGGTGGAGCGTGGCGTGGGGCTGGGGGAGCAGGAAACCATCCCTGGCTGCCAAATGGGTGCAGGCTGGCCAGCCCGCAGGTACAGGCTGCTCTCCAGGCCGAGGAGCGGAGGTGCAACAGCTGCTGATTCCCGTGGGCTCAGGGCTTCAGCAGCATCACTCTCTGAGATGATCCACCAAAGCTCCGGACACGGGAGCACCAGTTCTGGGCACACACCATGCACCTTGGTCAGCAGTGCAGGTGCTTTTCCCATTCCCATACCAGAGCCCTGCAGGTTTCTGCTGGCTGTAGAGCCCCTCGGTGCCGCCGCTCCATCTCCTCACACCCAGCACTCGCTCAGTCCGAGGCGCCGCTGGGCTGTGTGGGCTGGAGCCGCCTCGCTTCCCCGCAGGGTCAGGCAGAGCTCATGCAAATCGTCTGCACGGGCCTTCTTAATTTCCGAGAAGTATCTGAAAGGCATCGGGCTTGCTTTGCATTTATTTGCAAACACCATTAACCATTTCCTGCTGCTGCCCAGCCATTGCCGCCTGCTGCCTGGATCAGAGCCACAGATGCAAATTCAATTAAAAAGCTGTGTGTGTGTGGGGACATGATACCTGCGGGCTGATCTTCCGCAGCATCTTGTCATAGTTGGTTTCATGATCCCACTCATTTGGGAGGCTTTGTTTTCCCAAGGCTTTGTGGGCATTCAGGTTGGGGCCTCATCAAACTGCATACCAGGTGTTTGAACATTGCTATTTTGTTCCTCTTCCATATTTTCAGTGCTCCTTAAATAAATACCCCAGGTGATTTCAAGCTGTTTTGGGACCGACCTTAGGCCCTTTGAGCTGTTTGGGATGTGCTGGCCTTGGCAGCGTGAAGGATGCAGGTGAAGGACTGCCCCATGCACCGTTCCAGCTCAGAGATGGAGAATTTATTTTTTAAAGCATCACAGGATCTTGTACAGCGTGAACACTGCTTTCCTCCCCTGGCACCCAATTCCCCCTACCTGTCTGCCCTGTCCTTCCCCCATCCTCGGTGGGCCCCTTGCTGGGGCCAGGCTCCCCCTGCGCTGCCAGCACCGGGGCACCTGTAGGGTCCCTGCACAGCTGCACATCTCACTCCCCCTGCAGCCACTTTGTTGTAGCGGGGTAGATCTTGGCCTTTTTTTCTTCTTCTTTTTTTTTTTTTTTTTTTTTTTTTTTTCACCCATTCGAACGCTTTCCACCAGCGCTCGTTCGGACAGCTCCTGGCTCAGGGTTTCTGCTGCGTGCCCGGCTCTGCAGCCTCCCCTGTGCTTTGTGGCCACCCAGCGGGGCCGCATCCTGCACCCCGCTGGCCCCGAGCTTTGGCACTCAAACACAGGCACTGAGCTGGTGCTGAGGGGAAGAGTCTAAAGCAGCAGGAAGCAAACAGCAAAACCAAGGGGTGCCTGGCACTGAGAAACGTGTTTTCCCACAGGATTTTTTGTTCCCAAGCAGTGGACATTTCCCCTGCCCTTCCTGCTCTGCTGGGACCCACTGCCTCGGTCACGGCGTGCTGTGGAGCACTTCTGCTGGCCCCAGAGGGAACCTGGGCATCATGAAATTACTCCCTGCATTTCCCCCTCGTTGTTTTCTAGTGGACACAGCAGCTCTCCCCGCCCCGCTGAGCAACAACCCCCTGACGCCTCGTTTCGAGCGTGTGTTGGAAAGTTTGAGCAACCGCGCTATGATTTTAATCAGCCCCGTGCCAGCCGTGCAGGGGCGTGAGCCAGTTTTTCCTGCCGATCCTTCCCTCGGCGAGCTGCAGCCTCTGCAGCGATACCCGTCACATCTTCCACCCAAACACGCCGTCAGGACCGCCTGGAGGTTTTTTGGGGCTGCAGGGCAGGCGGCGAGAGTCCTGGTCCTGCAGAGATGGGGCTGGGGGGTCTCCAAAGGGAACTGGGCTGTTCCAGTGGTGCTGTGGTGTGGGGACACAGAGCACCAAGGGGGAAAAGCCACCTTGCTCTGAGCTGTTTTCTGGAGCTCATTTAGTTTCTTTATTTTTTTTTTATTTATTTTTTATTTATTTTTTATTTTTTTTTTAACGGGAACACAGGATGAGGCAATAACCATCTCAAATCCACCAGCACTGCTGTACATGCTGAAGAGCACTCCCCTGCCACCACACTGGGCTGTGTGGTGGCCTTGGGAGATGACAAGGACAGGACAGCCCTTGATCTCTCTCCTTGTTCCATGCAATGGCAAAAGCTGTGGCCAAGGTGTGAAGCTACAGCACCAGGAGGAGGCCAGAGGGGGGGTCCAGGAGGGTCTGGATGGAGCCCCCAGCCTGGGCTCAGCCTCCTCCTCGGCTGCTGTTGGGTCTGAAAGTGAGATGTGAGTGAGCCTCAGCCCTGCTGCTTGCTTCTGAGAGCCTGGGAAATTATTAAATCATCATAAGAATAGCATCCTTTGCCCCAGTTATTAATTTTCCCCTGATACTTTCCAAAATTGCCACCACATCATGGCTGGGCTCGGTAGAAGCAGGAGGAGCCAGCGAACAGCACGGTTTCACCACTGCTTATTTGCGACGTGAATATTAGTCAGCAGGGCGAGCGGGAAGCATTGCTGGCAGAGAAATTAAAGAAGTCTGCAGCAAAAGTCACCCCGATAACTGCACCCCAACCTTGGGCACCTGCCCCCTGTAAATTCATCGCTTCATTAAAAACAGGCCTGAGGAGGCAAAGTCTCCTCCTTTTCCTCCTTCTCCTTCTCCTTCTCCTTCTCCTTCTCCTTCTCCTTCTCCTCCTCCTTCTCCTTCTCCTTCTCCTTCTCCTTCTCCTTCTCCTCCTCCTTCTCCTTCTCCTCCTCCTCCTCCTTCTCCTCCTCCTCCTTCTCCTCCGTCTCCTTCTCCTTCTCCTTCTCCTTCTCCTTCTCCTTCTCCTTCTCCTTCTCCTTCTCCTTCTCCTTCTCCTTCTCCTTCTCCTTCTCCTTCT
>NW_023304190.1:0-23356 GCF_011077185.1 Oxyura jamaicensis | reverse complement strand
CTCTCCTCTCCTCTCCTCTCCTCTCCTCTCCTCTCCTCTCCTTTTCCAGCAACCGCCGCAAAGTTTTTGTCTTCCCTAATCTCCAGAGTTTTGTGTGTGTGTGTGTGTGCCCATGCACATTGTGTGTGTGTGTGTGTGTTTTTTTTTCTCCCTCTCATTTTTTTATTCTACAGTCTGCTTTGCCAGATGGCTAAAATTTGCCTCTCAATAGGGACGGGAGCCTCCAGCAAAAACAGAAGGCATGAACGTGTGAAAAAAAAACCTGCACAGAAGTGCAGAGCTGCGGGGATGTGCTGCAGCTGGGACCCGCGCTCAGGACCCGATTTCAGCTTCTCCACCCCGAGCCTTGGGACTGAGGTCTGGTTCCTGCAAAACTTTCCGCTGGTGGCAGTCGGGGAAAAGGCGAGAGCTGGCTGGGAACCTCCTGCAGGGCTCGGGGCTGGCTGGACTCTGCATTGTGTCCCAGGGCAAAAGAGCAGCTTCGGATGTGGACTCTGCCCAGGAGCGAGAACTGCAGATGCCAAAGCTGCAGGTCCGAAGGCTGACTCCCTCCTGGCGAGGTGAGGACCTGCCCGCTGCCCACCGAGCCATGGGACATTGTTTTCCCTTCCCTGCCCCAGGAACAAGCAAACCCCGACCCCTCCTGCCTGCGCAACCCGAATCATTCCTTAGGGCTGCCTTAGGGTGCAAGTGACCCCCTCATCCAGAAACGCCAAGCTCGGAGACATTGGGAGCGAAACTTTCATAGCTGGTGACCAACTTCAGCTTGAGCTGGTTAACGTACACCCTGCAGACACCCCCTGGCAGGCACGGGTACATCTGCGGCGTGTTAAAAGACACAAAAACAAGGGGCAGGGAGACGGGGATGTGCTGGCACCGCTCCCCCAGCAGCAGCTCCCAGCCCTCCCAGCCCTCCCCAGCCTCTGCCATTAAAGTGGCAATGGTAACTCGCCTGCCCCTTTGGCTACGTGCAGCCCCCCAGAAGCTGGGAGGGAAGAGGTCTGGGGGGAGGAAAATAGGGTGGTTTTTCCATTTCTTGCCTTTGTGCTCTGGGGGCTGACAGCTCCTTGGCTTTCAGCGCCGAAACCGCTTCTCTCGCTCCCATGGGTCCCTGGTTCTGTGCCGGGGAAGAAATGGCACCTAGGAGACTCAGCCGGGTAAAACAGAAAAATATGAGTGGAAAAGCACTGGAAGAATAGCAGGAAGGCTCTGGGCAAAGGGGAGATCTCACTCTGCCATTTTTTCTGCCTCTGTTTGGGAAGTTTTAACAGCTCATCACTGTACAAACACCAGCTCTCGCTCATGTTAACACACCCAGGCAAGCTGATCAAACTAATTAATAGCTCAGCAATGTGTCAAACGCAGGGCTTTATTTTTGCAGGCAAGTGTGCTCTTGCCTGAATACATTGTGATCTATTTTTTCCCTGCCTGTTCTGCAGGGTGGGTCCTTCATGTACTCATTTTTCCACCATGACAACCTCCTATAGCTTTTTGGAACAACTCCTGCACTTCAGGAGCAGCTCTAAGCCTCCAGTGACACTTTCTTTGCCTGCTGATGCCTCTTTCAAGCCAGATCACCGAGGGTCAAAGTCTGCATTTACACCGCGAGGCTGGCCGTGACCTGTGCAGTGGCGATGCACGTTCAATGCGATTCCACCCGTGCTGCTGGGCATAGCAGGGTTTAAGGCATCCACACCAACCCCAAAGCCCTGGAGGGCAGGGGAGGATGTAAATCAGCGCAGACCCCAGCAGCAGACCTCTGTGCTGCTTGCTCATATGCTGCAAACACTCCCCTACGAGCACTGCCCGCTTACCTCCCAGCCTCCAGGAAGCAAATTCCCACCAAATTCCCACCGGCGTGCTTGGGATGCCAGCCTTGCACGGGCGGCTGCTGTTCTGCCACGGAGCTGGCGCTGCTCCGGGGCTGGCTGACCTCCAGCCGTGCTCTGCGTGCTGTCAGATGTCTGTCCCCGTGTGCCTGTGCCACCCAGCAGCCCGGCTTGGTACTCCAGGTCATCGCCAGCCCCCAAAGCAATGCAATTCCTGTGCTGCAGGATGGGGAGGGGATGGCAAGGGGAGGTGGGGAACCTGCTCCACCTGCGATGCCTCCTCTGGGATTGCTCCCAGCTGTCCAAGAGGAGGGTCTGACATGGCTATCGGTGATGCCAGGGATGTCAGGTCTTAGCCCTGCCTCACTTGGGACTCGTGTATGTGTTATATGGGGCCTGGCCACGGAGTAACAGGAGTGGGCATGCAGAGTCTCTAACAAGAAGTGCTTTTTCCTCAAATGCCGGTGGGACAGCTGAGTTAAACTGTGACAAAGCAGCAGATGGGCTTGGACCTGCTTTATCTGCCTCCATCCTCAAAGAGATGGTCCCCTGGAGCTACGTCTGTGCCCACAGTGCTTGTCTAGGAGAGAGCTCAGCAGTGTTGCCCAAGGCAGTTCTTTAGTGCTGGGGCCAGATTCACCTCCTGGAAATAACACCCTGCACTCTGTGGAGCAAGACAGCAATAAAACAGTAGTGAGGAATAAATCTGGCCCTGCAGGAGCAGTGATGAATCCACAGTTGGTGTAAATGATCATACACTGAACACCAGTGTCTGGCAAAGAGCTTGTGTCCCTGCTGGGTCAGCGCAGCACAGCCCGTGCCACAGGTCCCGCGCTGTGCCCTTGCAGCACGCTCACTGCTCCTCGGCATGATGACAGAGGCAAAAGCCCTGGCTCTGAGACAGCGCCGCGACATCTCTGCTGCTCTCCTCCACCCCGGCTGCTGGAGAGGAGCCCAGCTTCCAGGAGATGGGAGCTCTGCTCCCAGCATCCGGCTCTGATGGGCTCCTGGAGCCCCCTCGTGGCTCTCACCGCTGGTGGGGTCCCACCAAAGGCACCCCTGGGGAGCTGCTGGTGGGCCAACAGCCCCCTGCTGGGGTGGGGGATCCCTCTGGACCCCTGGCCCTATGGAGGCAGCAAGAACTTACTTGTGGGCATCTCCAGGGGGTAAGGCACGGGGTGACAATGGAGATCCCCAGGTGCCCAAGTGGGGCAGATGCTCCCCTTGCAAAACCATCTCCCTGCTTCGTGAGCCTGGGAAGAGGCAGGTCCTTTGCTGTCTTTGCTGTCTCCTGCCCTTAGAGGCTGCTCCTGTGTTGTGACAGCCCCAGGAGGGGGTGACCCCTAAAGCAGGGGGAAATGAGGATGCGCAGCACGGCAAACACACGTGGCGGTGGGAAAAAGGAGGGACGTGGGGCTGGGGAGAGGAGGAGGGCGCACGGCGGTGGGGAAGGCAGGGAGCGGGGTGCTGGGAGAGGGGAGGACGCCCAGAGGGGAGCGCAGGAAGGCCGGCACTGTGCCTGTCCCCGTGCCGCTAGGTGGCACTTGGAGCTCTGCTTGCGGGGACAGCGGCCCGAGCGCTGTGCGACACCGCGGGGCTGCTGGGGACCGGTGAGCTGCAGCCCCCCGATCACATCCCACGTCCTGCCCCAGTCCCTCGCAGAGGATTTTTTATTTTTTATTTTTTGCTGGGGTAGCCGCAGCATCCCTGGTCAGGGACCTGAAATCCTCCAGCGCACCAGCAGCACAGCCCGGTGGCTATTCACAAGAAATCGATGCTGCGCCCGGCTGCAGGAGGAAAGCAGATCCATAACGCTGTGGATGGAAATAATGAGCTTCCTTCCTCCTCTTTCCTCGCCGGCTCTTGACAGCTGCCAGAGCTGTGACTGTGCGGGTATTTAGCCACGTGCCCTGGCCCAGGCTGATGGGTATTTTGGCATTGCTCCCCTTTGTATTTTGCTGGGAGGGAAGCCCCTAAATGCTTTTGAGATTGGAGGTGCTGGAGCATCCAGCTGTATGACAGAATATGGGCTTGGCTGTGCCTACACCACTGCTGAAGTGCCAGAGATCTGCGAAGATTTAAGGCACTTAGCAGCCACAGAGGCAGGAAGCAGAGCATCCCTTGCACACCTGAAAGGGAACAAAACCTACGAGACTTTTTGGAACAGTTCAGAGGAAAGCTGGGGCAGGGACAGGCTTTGAAGCCCTCAGTCCTCAGCCCTCCTCAGTCCAGGGGGGCTCCTGGCAAGGAAAGGGCTCTGTTTGCCCCCCCAAGTGCCCAGGTCCAACACCCTTTCCTCATCCAGGTTCATCCAAGAGCTCCACCACTGGGATCTCCAGCCCTGACGAGGGTCCCACCGTGCCCACCCCTCTCTGTGCACATCGGCGCTCCTCCAAAAAGCAGCGTGCTCTTGTAATGCTGGCAGACAAGCCCGAATTGCCGTGATTTCCCCCTGACCGAGCGGCCGTGAAATTGCAGTGGGGGCAGAGCCTGGCGTGACTGAAGCGATTTCCCGGGTGGCAGGGGACGATAGCAAATCTGTGGCGTTGGAGGGGGCCTCACGCTGCGCCGCGCTCCGAGCACAGATAACGTGAGCTGGCTGAGCTCAATCGACAGTTTGTTTGCAGGACCTTGCTTTCCCGGGGAAAAAAAAAAAAAAAAAAAGAGAGAGAGAAAAAAAAACAGAAAAAAAAACAGAATTATTTCCCCCCCTTTTTTTTTTTTTTTTTTTTTTTCCCCAAAGCTTGGCTTGCCTGAAGCTGGTCGGTGTCAAACCACGGCATGAGTCATTGCAAGGAACGGTTCTGGCAGCACCACCCCCTGCTCACCTACCAGCACTCACAGCAAATCCTGCAGCTCGTAGCTCCCAACATCAGGGGCTGCGGCCCCTGCTTTGGGCACCTAACTCTCTGCCCTAAACGCAGCCTCTTTCCCCTGGGAAGCCTGAAAACTAACAGGATTTCAGCAAGGAGGTGTCTCCAGCAAGTCCTTAGGCCACCGATGCCAGCATCCACCCCAGGAGCAGCGGTGCAGAGCCTGGGAGCTGGTGGCAGGAGGGACTTGGCCAAAAAGGGCTCTGGGGACAGGTGAGCTGTTTGCCTGCCTCCGCACACTGCTGTGTGGCTCTGGCTGCGGAATATTATCGACACACACCAGCCCTGCTCTCATTAACAACCTGTTAATCACTCTCTGCCTATCCTTAGGTGGTGCACGAGGTGTACTGGGGGCTGGAGGGGGAGCACGGCTTATAGATCACATAGCTGGAGGCAGGAGAGCTGGGCGGATTTTAACAACCTACCTGCATTTATGAGACCTGCAACTGGCCATTCGTTATCTTCAAGATCTGCTGTGGCTTGTGCCTTTACGCACAACCTCATGTGCAATGTCATTCAAGGCACGTTTCGGTTCTTGCTCATGCCCCAGACAAGCCCTCCAAGACACAAAGACCCAGCCGACGATGAGCTGGGCTGCTGGGAGAAGGAGAAGGCTGTCAGTGCTGAGGGTGGGCAGGGAGAGACGCTGCCTTGGGCTGTGTTCGTGGAGAGCAACGTCTGCATTATGCTTTCAGGAGGCAGCTCCTGGAGGTGTGTTTGAGCACAAAACCCGAAACCAAACACTTGTGGCCTCACAAAGCGATTTGCACTGGGCAGTTTCTCCTGCTGTCAGGATGCAGCCACTTCTGGGGCCGAGTGCTGCTACCAAGAGCACATCAGAGCAAGAAATGCACACCGAGAGCAGGGATGGAGCAGAAACAGCTGGCGGAGGGGGCAGCCTGAAGGGGGGCTGCTGGTGTAATCGACAGCATCCAGTTAGATCTGTGCATCCCTGGAGCGACCCTACCAACACACGTACATCGGTGCTGTAGGCAAAGGTGAGCGGGCAGGTCGGGGTGAATCCCAGCGCCTGTCAGCCCTGGAGCATCCTGTGCCTTCCCCTGGAGCAGCTGGTTTTGGGGACAGGGTGCTGAGGGAGGGCAGCGAGGTGTGGTTGGTGGCTCCAGCCTGTCCCAGCTGCTGTGTTCCAAGGTCGTCATTCTTCTTATTATTATTTCCCTAGCTGCATAGCTTCATTTACAAAATTCTGAAGTGTCAGCCAGGATCAAGCCCCGGCTCTCATTTTCTGTTTCTGTTTAAATGAATATTGATGCAGTGTTTACCTTTCTTTAATAATCATGACGATAAAGGACTTGGAGCCATTCACTTTTAATTACGCCCTTCTCTGGCAAACAGTCCAGTGCAATTAGAGGGCTTTCCACATGTGGAAGAAAACAAACAAACTTTTAATTGCTCCTTCCAGAAGCAACAAGTGGAGTTCCCAGTGGTGTGCCCTTTTCCCGTGCTGTGGTGGCCTGGGAGCAGGGACTTCTGTGCCATCTCTCTGCTCTGCTGCTGGGGGAACTGGGGGAACTGGGGACTCCTTGCAGCCCCAAAGTTTGGCCAGCACCCTGGAGGGGTGGGAAGGTGACATCCATCCTGTGCGTGGAGGTGGGTGGCTGGGAAAGGGGGGGAAGCCTTTGAAAGTCTTTGCGAGTCAGAGCCCTTAAAAGCTGGATGCTGGGCCCCCACACAGAAACATCCCGTGTTACAAGTCAGTTTGGAGACTCCTGTGCCAGGCAATTTTCAGCTCTGGAGCTCCCTTGTGATGAGCAATCAGTCGTTATTGGGCACTTGGTGCTCAAAGCAGCTGAGCGCTCCGTGGGGCTTCCTCCCATGTCATGGCTGTTTCCAGCAGCGGCGTGCTTTGGCTGGGACAACGCCTTAATGGAAGGCTCTTTTACTGCTTCTGTTCTGTGTGCTGAGCGGTGCAACAGGCTGATCATTTCCATCTTGTAAAATATACATCATTCTATTTTACATAGGGAATAATCACGGCAGAACCGATTTTTTTTTTTTTTTTTTTTTTTCATTTTTATCCTTTTCTACTGTAATTACTGTCCTCCTGCTGATGCCTGTGCCGGTGTCTGTGCGTGATGAAACGACTGAAAATTTAAACTGCCCCGGGTGACGGGACATGGACCTTGCTGAAAAATTTAAATGTCTCCTATGGAGAGGAGGCCAGCCCATAAATAAAGGATGAAGTCCCCACTGCAGGAGGGGGAGAGCCAGTGCAGCACCAGAGGCTTAACGCCTTGCTGCCCGCCTCCAGCTGTGCCTTTTGCTGTGGTTTCTTCTTGCTGCAATCCGGGAGCACCCAGGAGCTAAAACCACTGCCAACCACTGGGCTTAGCTGTTGCAGGAGCGATAGGCCAGCTTTCTCCTTTGGGAAATGGGGGATACAAGTACCTTATCTCCTCGCAACACAGCGGGGATGCTGCAGAGAGGGAGATTATCACACGCTATAAGAGCTAACATGAATAAACCGCTATCTCTAAAGGATCAATGATTTTTAGTTTTCCAGCTGAGGACTGTGTTTTTATCCCCACGTCTCCTTGGAGGTATTTTATAGCCTTCTTTCGCTGATCAGCCCAGACAGCCACAGATGCTATAGCAGTTTGGTGAAAAACCTCTCCCAGTAGTAAGTTACTATTTCTGTCCATTACTGACTGTGCAGCTGAGTCCTCTGTGGTGCGCACAGGTTACAGACCTCTGGCATCATCAGCTCTGCCTCCCTTCTAGCACAGGCATAGCATCACATAAACTTCAGGGAGCCCTCCTCCACCTTCTGCTGCTGGTGAGAGCTCATTGAACACGTGGACATGAGGCTCACCTCCCCCTGGACCCTTGCCCCCCGTCCACGCTGCTTTAAGCAGTTGCACGGAGGAGGGAATTATGTGGGATGGACCCGTACTTGGGGAGGAGGCAGTGAAACTTCTCATTTCCCAGGTGGTAATTTGCTTCTCAGCAGATGATTTTCTCCTTCTCTGCTGTTATTGAAAGTGGCTTAAAGAAGCCTCTAAAGCCACGGCAGGGGGGGAGCTCTGACCGCAAAGCGGTGATGGCAGATTCGGATGATGTGTGTGAGAGGGGACGCAGTGAGAGGGGGCACAGAGGACTATGCTGTGTGGGAACAGGACCATGAATGAGAAAAAACACTGCTCTGAGCTTGAAATGTCTCATTTTTCAGCTTTGTGTCCCAGGAATGACAGTATAATGGAGCCAAGCTCCCCATCTCTTGCTCTAGCTCCTGTCACCTCTGAGCGGGGTCACCCATTTCAGCCAGAGCTATCATGCAACAGCCCCAAAGACATTAAGTTCCTCTTCAGTTCAGTGCAAGACGGAGGAGAGAGACCCAAACCAGCATCACCAGCATTAAGCACCTCAGAATCCCCCCAGGAACGTCCCTGATAAGCTATGGGCTCTGCTGGAGAGATGGGGCGAGGCAGGATGGAGTATCTGCCCCCACTCAGGTGGGTAATTGCTTTGTGATTCCCTTTCCAGAGGTGTTTGCTCCCTGCTGTGCTCTGTGGCTGGAAATTGCTGAGGCACAAGGTGTCGGGGTGCTGTAGGAACGAGCTAAAGTGCCAGGCGTTGTGGCTGGGTGCCAGGGAGGTGGGTGCCCTGCTCTGCAGCCACCCTTGGGGTGGCAGGGTGTGGGGTGGGATGGGGCGGTGGGCATGGGGAGTGCATTCCTTGGGCTTGCTCCTGAGGGAGGTCTGTGTGGGCTCTTCCAATTAACCCACCATGTTTAATTAGCAGAAGCTCCCTGTGGAGGCAGATAACTAGGTAAGGACCTCGAGGGTCGGTCCTTATTAACTCTGGGTTGGGATATCAGATAGGGGAGCGCGGGGCGCTTTGGGATCTGCAGGCTGAGCCCTGGAGAAGCTCAGCTGCTGTCTCCCAAGTGTCCCCGTCCCCCAGGCAGGCAGTACCCCGCTGCCCCACAGCCACCACAGCCCCTGGGAGCACGGTGCTCTTCCTGAGGTGTTTCCACCTGGTGACCCATCCGCTTCCCAGGGCTGTGGGCTTCACAGCATCACAGCCAGAGGGCTTCTTTGGAGGGAAGCTCCCAGGGAGCTCACCTCATTGCCCTTCAGGTGTCACCACCAAAGCCCCTCTTGGTGGCTCGGAGCCTCTGATGAGGACACCTGCAGTAACAGCCTGGGCCACACAGCCGGAGACCCCTGCCCAGCCCATCTTCCCTCATTCCAGCTCCTGCCCATGCTGGAGACCTTGGAGGGAGGCTTGCATAAGGCCAGAGTGACCCATCCAGCTCTGCCCGGCTGTGTTGTCCCTGCAGCAACTATTTTGTTGCCCCCGAGAGCATCCTTTCGATGCTCCCACCTCTCTGGGGCAGCCCACCCTCCCCTGTGCAGCCAGGCAGCCTGCTCATTTTGCAGCTGCACCACGGAGAAGCAAGGAGCTCTGGGGTTTTATTAATTTTGAAGAAACAGATATTTTGATCATCAAGTCAATCCTGGATTATTTTGGGCGAATGCAGCTTGACAGACCATTATTTTGAAGGGACATGGATCATTTAACCAAGCCTAATTGCCTCTGTGTCACAATTAGTCACTCAGGCTGAGGAGGAATCGGTGTCAGCATCATTTTGTATTGGGAGGCAGTGACTAAATCTAATGCACGCGTTTGAATCAGGACTGCTCTGTACGTACATTCATTATGCTGTTAAATTGGCCGTAACTCCTCGCGAGGCTGCAGAGCACCACGTGTGTGAGCCTCGTACCGGCTACGTGGGGAAAAAAAATGCTGAAGGCAAGGGAAGGGCTTGGGAGGGAGATTGAGATGTCTGTCTGGCTGATGCCTTGGTTTTCCTGCAGATATAGGGATAGTTTACCCATGGGGAGTGTGAGTTCAGGGGATGCTCCCCAAGGCCTGATTAACCTGGCGAGGCTGATGGGGGCTGATGCAGGGCAGAGCTGGGGGATGAGGGAAATTCCCAGAGGCCTGGGGAAGGGAAAGGTTCAACCACCCCTGGGCTGCTCCATCGCCTGGTGGGGTCACCTTGAAAAGCAAGTCCAGGACACAGGGTTGTTCCTCAGAAGGGGCTGAAAGGAGACTTGAGTTCCTTGTGAGGTCTCCAGAGATGGGGATCCAGCTCAAAGAAGCAGATTGAGACTGGAGACAGCCCAGGGAGTTGTGCTGGTGGATTTACTGCTGCCGAACACACCTGAATGGCACCTGCGGGAACAAAACCCGGAGCACAAGGGGAGAGGTATCCCCAGGCAGGTCCCCGTGTCCCCAGAGGGGTCTTTCCCCTTTGTTTCAAGCTTTGAGGCCGTACAGCAGGCACCGGGATGCTGCTGTGAAATCAGAGGGTGGCAGCGGGTGTGGGACCTTGCCCTCCCAGCTCACAAGACCCACATTTCCAAACCCCTCTCTTTTTCAGAGAGCATTCAGACCGAGAGCCGAGCGTGGTGAGCAAGTGAAGGAGCCAGGAAATGAACTTCTCTGTGAAGCAAAAATCCAACTGACTCATTTGTTTTCAAGGTTTCCTGCCCCAGAGAAATGAAAGACATAATCATACAGAGAAATGGGAAGATAAATCGGGTGTTATTTCAAGTATCACTGGCTCACATAATTTTATTGTGATGTTTGCAAGAATGGGCATTTGTTCCAAAGCTCCTCATTCTGGATTCAGACGGATTCTTGCGACTCTAAGCTTTTAGTGAAGAAAAGGACATTTTACGCTTCACAATCTTGGGAAACAGCTTGAAAATCATGACCTGAGCTTGACTGCAGAAGTTCAGCAACCAAGAAGCAAGAAGGAGAAGTCAGTGGACACGTTTTATCTGACAACCCCTCTTCTGTTCTGATCAAGAGAAATTTTCGCTTTTCAATAGTGGAGTGCACAGCCCTGGCAGGAGAGCGGATTTTGGGGACAGATCAGGTAAAGTCTGTGCGACTCAGAAGGCTGTGTGGCTTCTCCATCAGGGGATGTGTGGGCTCAGCACCAAATCTCTCCATGCTTTGTGTGAAACCACATATCCCGATCCAGAGTGGTTTAGGGACAGGGAGCGAAGGGGAGGCAGGGTTGGTTTGGTGGAGGCAAGGCCAATTTAGCCCATCCTGCTCCTCCATCCTCTCCCTCCAGCCGGGGTTCCCATCACGAGAGGCCCCTTGTGCTTTCCAGCCATTCTGTGATCATCAGTGGTTAATGACAGAGCCACGAGGCAAATGAACCCTGACTGACTGCTAATGTGCCTCGTGGAGCTGCGTCCCCTCTTCATTACCGACGTTTAAATCCCTTTCAGAAACACAGCCACTACTTCAGCCGCTGCCTCCATGTCGAGCAGGCCTTGTGGAGAGCTCTCAGAGGCTGGAGGCAGGGATCTGACCGAAAACAGCCCCGCTGTGCCCAGCACAGTGCAGGTTGCTTCAGGTCTGGGGCTTGCTCGGTGTGGGTGCTGCTGGTCGGAGCAGGTCTGGTTCAGCAAAGAAGAGACAAACACCACGGTGAAGGCAGAGGATACAAGGTGGTATCTTGCCCCTCTCCTCCTCTTATCTCCTCCCCTACAGCCCTGTCGGCTTGTTCAGCAGCTTGCCTGGCCGTTGTCCTGCCTTATCTTGCCTGTGATGGATTTTCGGAGGAGGGCAGCTGTAATCTGTCATTCTGAAGCGTCATACATTAGAAATTTCTGAAAAGAATAATTACAGAATGGCAAAAAGAAGGACCTGGGGCTTTAAGAAATAATCCCGCAAGGCTTCTGGGACATTTCCAGCTTCTATTTTGTCTCGACAAAGGCAAGAAGCAGTCAAAAGAAACAAGGTGCTGTTCAACAGAGAGAAGTACAGATTTCTTTAGGATGCATCCACGCTGCCTGGCGGGCTGTGGGCAGGTGATTCACGCCGCAGGGATGCAGCCCAGCCTGTCTGGACGCTCAGCCTCCAGCTAGAAAAGGATGCTCCCAGCCCTGTCCCCACCCCCGATAACCACCTGCACCTCCAAATGCTCCTGGCTGTTTCAGACCTGAGCCTGACTGATTTCTCTCACTAACCAGGACCCTGTGCTCTCTGCCCTGTGAAGTCAGGGCATCCTCTGCGCTTAGGGAGCAACGCAGCGGTGTGCAGAGAGCTCCTCTTCTTCTCCATCCTCTGCCCAGCTGATTTATGCACCTGTGTAGGTGTCTGTCCTGCCAGGCATCCCTCCTCCAGCCCAGTCCCTGCTCAGCTCTAGCAGTTATATCTTCTCTTCCCTGCCTCGTCCCCACCCGGTTAGCGGGGAGCTCTGACTCACAGGAATAAAACCCGGGTGAGGCGGGCAGCGGGGATGTGCCGAGCCGAAGCCAAATGGCTCCTGGAGGCAGCCGGGAGGAATTTTGTCTCACTTGGCTTGTTCTCCTTGGTTTTATGTCCCGTGGGAGGGGCAGCTGAAGGTCTGTGATGGATCTGTGGGATGGCCCTTCGCGGGGAAGAGTGTTTCCCTTCCCTGGGAGGGGCAGGAGCTTGCAAGCAAGGCGCCGGCACCCAAATGATGAGCTGTTTGGGATCTGTCCCTCATGCTCAAGCCCTCCAACCGCGCAGCTGGACATCTGCATTTGGCCAGGGGGATGCATGTGACTGACACCTCACTTGGCACTTCTTTCCTGCAAAGAAGTGCACGAGCTGCTTGTGTTTCTGCCCCTGCTGGGTTCTGCAGAGGAGGGCAGCAGCCCAGGATGAACCACTGATGTCGGCAGGGAGCAGGCCAGCCCCGGTTCTGGCTTGCTCTTTGCTCCAAGTGTCAGAAATCTTTAGTTCTTACTACCAGCCAGAGAGAGGGCAGGAGCGGTGGGAAGAAGCAGAGACGTTGCAGCCAGCCCCCAGCCTTGTGCTGGCCACCAAAGGGAGCCCAGCGCTGCAGGGCAGGGGGCTGCAGGGCCCCAGCCCTCCACCAGAAGAAGGGTTTTTTTGGCAGAGCTGGGGAACAAGACAGCAGACACGGTCCTGGCCATGGATGCAGTGCTGGGAGAAGCTCCTTCAGGTCCTGACCCTCCCTGGGTGGGGGGGTCCGAGGGCTCGCTTTTGGGGGCTCTGGGCATTGCAGCAGCACAAGCCCTGGTTTAGGCAGGCCGGCTGCTTCGGGAGCAAACCGTGTGTTTGGGGCCGATATTTCCGTGTGTTTGGGGCCGATATTTCCGTGTGTTTGGGGCCGGTATTTCCCGGCCTGCAGCCACTAGGGGCTGCCCTGCTCCAGCTCCTGAGCCGCTGCTCGCCGGGGCTAGCACCGGCTGCGCTGCCTGTGCTGCAGGCACCGAGAGGAGGTAGGAAAAGCCTTGAAGTCTTTTTTCTTTGGCCTTCCTTTTGCAAGAGGATTGAGCAGGCATCCCAGCAACTGGGTGCTGAGGGAGGGAGCTGGAGTCCCTACCGAAGGACAGGGAAAGTGAGGCACGGGGAGCTGTGTGGCTGCACGGCCCTGCACTCAGGATGAGCCCCCAGCTCCTGTCCCAGCTGGTGCCACCCATGGGGATGTGCCCTTCCCCACCCTACATGGTGAGCAAATGCTGCAAAAGTCAAGGTCCTGCACTCACACGCCCCAGTGTGCCCCCTGGGATGGGGGGAACCTGCCCTCCTCTAGCTTCTGGCTGGGTACCCACAGTCAGCATCTGTCAGCGCGTCCCGGGGGAGGTGGCACGTGGCACCCACATCCCGCTGGCCACAGCAGGGCTGCCCTTCCCTGTCACCAGTGCAGACCAGCCTGCACGGTGCCCAGCGTTCATTCCCCGCGTGGGGAGCCTGTCACGGTGGTGGAGATGTAAATGGTGGGCAGGATGCACGAGGTGATCCCCTGCGTGGATGCCACAGCAGGTTACCCTAATGCTCCCTTATGGACTTCATATGGCTCAAGTGCTTCTGGGCTGGCACGGCCACACGCTCAGCACCAAATATTCCTGCCTTCCTGCTTCATTCTGGGGGTGTGGGACTCCCCGTGGGAGGTGGAGCCTGCCTGGTGCTCATGGCACACAGCCCCCCTTTCTCCTCCATTTCTCCTTTGATCCCACTCCTTGCTGCTCTCCCCCTCGGGAGACTTGCTCTTCTCTTTTCTCCTGCCCGGCAGAAGCTGCCATAAATCTCAGCTCCTGCCCTGCTGCTAACGGGCTGCTTTGTCTGGAGGGCGCAGGATGCTCAGCGATGTAAATCGGCATAGCTGCCCTGGCGCTGGCTTAACCCAGGTGAGGATCTGCTCCACAATCTTTATTTCATTGTTATCTAAGCCCAAGCCTTGCTTCTAGTGCCCGAAAATCACTGCCTTCTGTCACACTTGGTCTTTGGCAGACTGATTTGTTGACAAAGACATCTTCGTTTATCTTCTCAAAGCATCCGCTGCAGCCGGATGCTTCTCTGACCCTCACGTTTTCAATAATCTTTTCCCTTCTTCCTTCCAGCATTAGAAAGCCTCTTATTCATTTGAGAGACAAGTGTTTACGTATGTGTCGGTGAGGAAAACTTAATCAATAATGCTCATGAATAACATTTCTTTGTGCTTTAGATCTACCAAATCTCATTCTCTCTCTTTTTTTTTTTTTTTTTTTTTTTAAAGTTCATTTGTCTGGGAGAGAAAAGCGAACTCCAAGCACAAGCTGTCATTTTGGGGAGTCATCAGTCTTATCAGTCCCCAGCACCCACACCGTGCCCATCCAGGGAGGCCACAGGAGCAGGGCTGCCCGTCCTGCCGCGCTGCCCTGCACGGGGATGCTGCCCCTGGTCTCTGGAGCAAGCAGGACTGCTACAAGTGTAGCTTGCTCCGAGCCTGCCCTAGTGAGAGGGAAGCTCGTACGCCATGGAGATGTGTGAGTGTTTGCGGGGAGCAGCTACAGGAAACTAATGGACCGTGAAATTATCAAGAAAGGTAAAAAAATAAAATATATATATTTTTTAAAATGGAGCAAACTGCACTGCATCCACAGCTCTGCCATGGTATCAGCCTGCTTAATGCAGAGGTAAATAAGATGTGGAAGGCAGGGAGGGCAGAAAGGGCTCTTTCCAGGCTATCTGGGTGACCTGTGTGAAGCTACTATGCTGGAAGCAGCAAACGCCTGGGGAAAGCTCCCAGGAAGGGTTATTGCCTTAAGGAAAAACAGGAGGGGGGGAAAAAAAAAAAAAAAGACTTTGTAAATTGCTCGCCTGGCTTTCAGGGGAGACTAGAATAGTCATCAACATCCTCCTAATGGTGAAGTGCACTGATCCAGCAAGCTTCATCCCAAGGGGTCCCAAAGTGCAGGGTTGAGCTATATATACACCATTTTTTGCTGGAGCTCCACCTCCGGCAGGGGAAGCACACTCTGGGGGTGCGGGAAGAAATTCACAGAGCCAGGGCAGGGGCTGCTAGGGGCCAAGCTCAGCAGTGGGGCAGCACCCTGGCGAGAGGGATGCTCATGGCCATGGATGGGCGGAGGGGGAGCAGCAGCAGCTCACCGTCAACAGGCTTCCCGCTTCACTGAGCTGTCCTGCTCCTGCCCTCCTGCCTCCAGGGGGTCTGAGATGGGAAATGAAATCGTGTGCAGTATTCAGAGCTAGTTTTGTATTTTTTTTTTTTTTTTTTTTTTTTTCTGGCAAAAGAAAGTCTGGTGGGAACATATGTTTGTTGTCGAGGCAAGGGAAAACCCCTCTGATTTTTATTTATTTCTGTCTATTCAAAGCCCGAAGCGCAGGGTTTCAGCTCTCTGGAGCGTGTGTTGGGATGTCTCAGCTCGTGGAGAGGAATTGTCTGGAGAGAAGC
This sequence comes from Oxyura jamaicensis, assembly GCF_011077185.1. Classification (NCBI taxonomy): domain Eukaryota; kingdom Metazoa; phylum Chordata; class Aves; order Anseriformes; family Anatidae; genus Oxyura; species Oxyura jamaicensis. The sequence continues at coordinate 7,934 of NW_023304190.1, read as the reverse complement.
AAGTGCCCATCGGACAGAAAGCTGCGTGCCCTCTGCGTTACTCCGGGCGTGGAGCAGGACCAGCTTGCTGTGCAAAGCCTCCCTCCGGACCCTTTGCTTAAAAAACAGAGATCTCTTAGCTACTGCCCCACGATCTGGCTGCGTGGTGTCGGCTTATTATGGCCACATCCTTCCTGCCCTCTGCCTCCAGGCCTCCATTCTCCCGGGCTGCCTCAGCCCCCAGACCAGAGCTGGGCTGGGACCCGTCCTGGGCTCAGCCTCCACCCAACCTCGGCGGGGGTCCAGGTCTGAGGGTCCTCACTGGGGCATCTTTTTGTCCTGATGGAAACAACCCGAAATTGGGGATTTTGGTTGGTAAGGCAGGGGCTCGGGAGATCAAGGGGAACCTCTGGGGCCGTGGCGTGCCGCTTTAATCCACGCGGTAATTCGATTTCTCTAGAGCAATGTTGGCTCTGCGTCGGCTGAGGATCTGAGATGTGTTTGCTGAGTTAATTTGCTTGCAAACACGAGATAATTGAAAGCAGTGCTGTTGCTTAAAAGCTACCTGAGAGAATGTTAAGCACACGTGAAAGGACAAAATCCCCCAAATAAAGGACAGGTGTCATGTTCCTGGGGTGCAGATGAGCTCTTCTCCCCTCGTGGGTCTATCTATGGCTTTTTGGTTGAATTTGAGCACAAAATGGGTCCAGCCACCATGCCAGCCACGGCCCAGAGCCACCCGTCCACACCCTGCTTATGAAAAGAAAGTTACACTAAAAACCGCCTTTCACCCAGATACTTAATTAAAATAATATTGAAACAAGCAAAACACACAGTGTGCTAAGTGCACGGTCACAGCTTCCCACAGCTCATTTGCAAGAGTGCTCAATAATGGCTGCGGGTAATTATTTTTTAATCAGCCGGTGTAAAGAACGATTGGCATGTTAACAAATGGGGCTTGTTTCCTCTTGCTCCAACAGGGCAGGACAAATCCTGCGGCTCCGTGGGGCTGTGCCTGGGGTTTGGAGGTGCCACGGGTGGCACGGTTGGGGTAATTTGGACAGGGATGCTCTGGTCTCCCTCCCGTCCCAGCCAGCAGGTATCTCAGGGTGGGTTTGGGATGCTGCCTTACGTCTGACCAGAGCGAATACTTGTGCCGGGGAGGCTCTCTCCTTAATTAGCTGAGTTGTCACCGAAGCCCAGATGTGATTTCAAGGGCAGGATCAGCGTTGCCAGCCTGTGTGAATATTTCACCCTTCCTAATTGCCTGCTGTCCTGCTCCCTGGAAGCCCAGGGTGGCCCAGAAGCAAAACAACACTGAACAGGTGCAATTAGGCAAATCACTCATTTTTTAAAGCCAAAACTCTATGCTTTTTGTTTTATTTAGTTATTTATTATTAGTTTTCCATCCAGACAGCTGAGACATCTGGGGGCACAAGCCCTTTTCTCCAAGGTTTCTGCCTTCCTGCCTGTTCCAAAGTCAAACCCGTTGGGGTCTGGAGAATGGACTTGACCAATTCTGGCTTTTCCTTCCCCGGTTTGTCAGCCCCGCTTTGGCTCTCGGAGGGCCTTGTGTTCCCGACAGTGCTTGGGTATCTCGGAACATTAATAATTCTGCTTGTTCTAAAACCACACTGTGGGTGCCATGAAAATTAATGAGGGAGCCTATGGAAATCAATTTCCTGCTGCAAAGCCTCCTCTCTGGAGAGCCATGTACCGGGGGCTTCGGTGGTTATCTCGGGCAGGCGGCGCAGTTATTTCAGGCATCCTTGGCCCAAGGAAGAGCCTTTGCTGTGTGGTGTCCCCTGAGCACACCCAGCAGCATCCCGGCAGGTCAGGAGCAGCAGGGTGCCATCCAGACCCCCCCCAGGATCGCTGCTGAGCCGAGCCAGAAGCTGCCTTGTGGTACACCAGCGGCCCTGCGTTCCTGAAACCTCATCCGCAGAGGCTGGAGAAAGTTCAAAGAAGCTTCCTCACTCGGGGAGTTCGCTGTCATCACCCCAAGGGTGGCTCCAAAGCCTTCCAGATGAGATCTTGGCTCCCTGGCAGCTGGCTTCATGTGGCCTTTGTGTTCCCACGAGGCTGTGTGGGCTCGTCTTCATCTCTTCTCTCCATCTGGTTGATTTATTTCATTACGCTCCAAAATTGCAACTGACACATTCCTCCCACAATTGAGTGGTGTTGTTTTTTTTTTTTTCCTTTCTTTTCGGGGTGCCACAGAATTACTTGTCATACCACCCAGGCACCAAAACGGTAATTTTCCCATCTGTGCAGATGTGTTTGTGCCTCTGGAGTTCCAACATTCGCAGTGTGACAGGTCGCTTTGCACCAGCCCCCCTACAACACCTTCACGGCAGCATGATGTCCGGAGGGCAGGCACAGAGAATGGGGGTTTCCCATCCTTTTGGTGCGTTACTGCCAGTTTAATTTATTTCCACTGATGTTGCTGCTAATTATTTTGTCTGGTTCCTCGGGTGCAGCAGGTCCTGTGCTCTTCCTTCCCTGCAGAGCCTCCAGCACCATTAAAGCCAAGCACAGAGCTGGAGGTCAGGGTCCAGCCGAGAGCTGCTCCCACCAGGGGTGTCTTATGGGGCCCATCGTGCCTTCAGATGGGTTTGGATCCACCTCCACCAGCCAGCAGATGACCCGTCCCCTTCCATCCCTTACTTTCCATTCCCCAAATGAGACTCAGCCTCTTTCCATCCCCTTTCCTTCCCTCTGAGTCAGACACCAGACAACACAGACCCCACCTCTGAGGTGCCCAGGAGTCAGACTTCTCAGAGGGCTTTTCCCTTTTTGCTTTTTTAAGAGCAGTTTCATTAAAACTGGTCTCCGACTGTGTCCTGCAGGCCCTTGGGACATGGCCTTCGTGTAAGCCAATTTTCCACCCCTCTCTGCCACTCAGTGCATTAAATCTCTCTGCCCTGCCAGAGCTGTTCCGGGTGAGAGCACTTCGCTTTATTAACACGGGCACGTTAGCTTGGGAATTGGAAAAGGGGAATTTCTTGGCGGATTTTGCCCTTTTCGAACCATCCAGCAGTTCTGGCTGTATGCTTTGGGGTTTATTTTCCTGCAGCAGAGATGAGATGGCTTTGCTGGGGAACTGACCCATCGCGACTCCGCTCGGAAAAGCAGAACACCAGCACTGTGCTCAGAGCCTGGTCCCTGGTCCCTGCGTGCCCACCCCATCCAGACCGCATGGCCCGGGACTCGAGTGGTGTCCAGCTGCCTCCTGCCAGGGCTGGGCTGGCAAATTTTACAGGGGAAGTTGCCAAAGTGGGTGTGCGGGCAGGGATGGTTGTTCGGATGCTCTTCAGAGCCCTGCACAAGAAGGGACGCTGTGAGGTGGGTGCTAAAGGGAAGAGTTCCCCAGTGTGACAGTACGGGCAGCCCAGCAGCAGTATTTCTGGCACAGCCACCAAAACCATCACCCAAACCAGTTTTGGAAGGCAACCCGTGATCAGCTTTTTGTGGGAAGGCTGTTCTGGTGGGCAGCTTGGTTTCTGCTGGTGTGGAAGGATCGAGCCGCCCGTGTCCCACTGGTGTGGCCAGGACGCAGCCCCTAGCCCCCTCGATCTGTGCTGAGAACCCCTGCTAGGCAGGGGCTGGTTTTAGTCCTAAAAACTCACCCACCACCGGGTAGAGGACCTGCTTGTTTTCCCATTATTTAAATCCCACCAACCCTGGCTGCGTTAAAAAGCGACATCGTTCTGCTGTTCCCCACCACACTCTGCTCTTCCGAGTAAGGAGATTATGGTCTGGGGGAAAGAAAATGCCTTATCTGAAGTGGGAAAAAAAACACAGGGTAATGTTGAAATAATTGCTGTCAGAGGATGATACATTTTTCAAACGCGTCCTCTCCGCTCAGCGTGAGGCAGCGGCTGCCTGGGTTTCAGAGCATTATGGAACATTAGCCTCCGCACGCAGCGCTGGTTGCTTTGTTTATTATTTTAATTTCCAAGTGTCTAGCAGGGGTGGATGGTGCTGGGGTGACAGCAGGGATGAGATCTCCTCGCTTGCGGTGCTGCGGGGACAGGGACAAGCAGGGACAGGCTGCCCTCCTGGCAGGGTAGCAGGAACTGGGGACCAGCACCCTGTAATTTTACCACTTTTAAATGTAATTCTTCCACTTTTCCTTGAAAACTGATAGACTGGAACCTCTGAACCCTGTTTATATGGACACCCCGGAGGCACAGCAGCAGGGGGCTCTGGCACGATGCTGTCCCAGCTCCTCCATCCTATCTAATCCAGCAGAGCTCTCTTGCTAGCAGAGCCAAAAGTTCAGTAGGAAAATGAGGTTTACAGTCATCCCCCGTCTTCTGCTCAGCCCTAGCAGATGGGTTTGTTTGTCTGGGTTTTGTTTTAATGTCTCCAGAAAATTAGGGCAATTTTTGAAGAAAATAATTTACTTTGTAATGGGGTGGGGGAGAGAAAATGAAAGAGAGAAAATGTTTTGACAGTCTCTCTCCCAGTGCCCTCCTTTCTTCTCCACCAAGGCTCCTTGCATTTGACCTGAATTCTCAAATAGCTCCAGCCCTCCCGAATGTCTGGTTTTCAGCAAAAGCACCCCTCTTTATTCCCTGAAAATGCCTGTCCTTGTCAGACCCCCATGCAAGCCCCATGTGCTCACCCAGCAGCTGGGTGAATGAGGCTGGGCATGGCTGTGATGCTAATGTGGGTGCCAGCACCCTTGTTTGCTGCTCTACCTCTGCCCCGTCCCGATGTTTTCCATCACCCAGAGAAGCCCAGAAGATGAAAATCTCGGAGATAGCTTTCTCCTCTGAGAAGCTATTTGCAAATATTAACATAAAGCCTATTTGTATGCGTTCAAGGCCAAGGACGGGTAAGCTGAGTTCCTTTTATCTGATGCACAATTAGGAACATCTCCCAAGCCCTGGAGAGCCCAGCGGGGAGCACGGCATCAGATGGGGGGTTGGTGTTGGGTTCTTTCATGGCATATCCTGCTTTCCACCCTGGTTGTGGTGCCAGCCCAGCTTTACACGTGGATGCGGGCAGCGCATAGCAGAGATGCTCAGCAAACAATGTTTGCCTTTACAAACATGGGAAGGAAGCATCAGGCAGTTAAACCAAACCTAACAACTAATGACTTGACTTATGATGAAAAGCTGAAACTGAAAGGAAAAAAACCCAGACCCTCCTCAATTCCTTTGAACCCAAGTGGACAGAGCAGGGTCTGGCAGCCAGGTGAGCATCTCTGGCTATTGACCAAGCATCCAGCCCTGGGGAGCTGCCTCGGACATCCCCATGAGCACCCTGGGCTGCCTGGGGTATGGGATACAGCTGTGCTCAACCAGCCTTTCTGCTACTCAATGGCTGGAAAAAGGATTTGGAAATTCCACTGTGAAGGGCACAAAGCCCATCCTGCAGCGTGCGTGCGGCTGGGAGATGCCCCCATAGTGGTGCTGCCGGCTGTCGGGTGCTGGTAACAAAACCCTGCTCTGACTATTAGTTTCAGCTTATCCAAGAGAGCCTGACACTAAATATAAATCACAATCGAAGAGGGATGAAACGAGATGTATTTATGTATGCTTGCAGTTGTATTATTACCTGGCCCAAAGTTGTACTTGGGAGCCAAATGTTCCACATGCAAATGCAAGCCTCGTAGTCTGACCACAGCGTGGTGCTTGTGATTCGAGCTGGCATTTCAAGCACAGAAGGGACTGCTCTGCTCAGCTGTAGGGCTGAAGTTTGGAAAGATGAAATCAAATCACATAGCTTTGCCACTCACAAATTAAATATGTGTTTCCCTTGAAACATGGGGGAAAGGGAGAATTTCCAGCAAATGCATTAAGTTTTGAAAATCTCAAGCCTCTGTTTCTCTTTCTCTACAAAGCCAGGTAATTGCAGAGAGGATCTGGAGGAGTTGCAGCCACTTTAAGTGAGAGATTTGAAACTAGAAGTTAGTTTGAATTTTACTTTTTACAGCTGAGAGCAAAGGGGCAGGTTTTGCTGTTTCTTATGTAGTGTTTTCCAGGTATGTTGTCTAACTTTTTTTCTCCCAAATCTCTTGAGTGGTCCATAATTAGCAATTATAAAAGGCTAATCTCATTAAAGGGAAAATCTCCTCATTCATCTAATTCTTAAATCTCTTTCTGTTGGGAGGGAATATTTAAATGAGCTTCCTCCCATTATAAAGTTACTTCTGGGTCTGTTTTTCATCACAGCTAAATCAGAACTGGGGCACGAGGTGGTTTTACTTCGGTCTGTTCCATAGCTGCTGGTTTCCCTTGTGTGGAGCTCCATCATTTTGGAGTGCTAGAAACCAGGGAAAAAACAACCAGTGAGAGGTCACTTATTTTGCTCCACGGTCCTAACAGGGACCATAAAATTCATTAATGATCATTGCAGCCGTAAAGAAGCCCATGCATTTTATCCATTGGCCAATAAACTCTTCATGGTATTTAAAGGGAATATTCTGGTTTTTAAAGACGAGAGGGATGTGACCCTTTGTGGAAGAAGGATATGGGAGATGCTTCAGCATCCCCAGAAGCCCTGTTTGGGCAGGGGCATGTGGAGATGTGACAGAGGGCCAGCAGCACCCGGAGCCAAGCAGGGAGCTGGTGAGGGCCGCGTGCGCGCGATGCTTCGTTATCTGGGCTGCGCACTCGCCAGCTGCCAGCCTGCAGTCGGATAGTGCCTCATTGTCTGGGCCAGGTTTGTCATCGGGCCTTTCTTCTGCTCCCCTCCCATCCCTTATCAGCTGCCCTGTGCCCTGGTGTTCTGGGGAGACAAGGCTGTGCCTGCATGGCCACCCCACAGGGCAGGATGCGGCCCCGCTGGCCGCTCGGCGGGGGAAGGCGGCGCTGGGCAGAACAAAACCCAGCCTCATAATGAAGTGCCATAGCAGGGGAGAAGCAGGGAGGCTGAAAAGACTTGGAATTCAGAAGTCAGCCCCAGATAAGGCGCTGGCCCAAATGCCAGTATGCTAATGCTGCGGCGCTAGCCGAGCGCGCCGCCTGTATCTGCGTCCTGCGTGTCTCGCATCTGTGACAGCCTGTCTCTCCTCAGCACCAGAGATACATACTTTGCTTAGAAATCAGGGCAAGCCATGCCAGTGTTTCAATGTGAGTGATTAAACAAAGCCAACCCCCTGACGATGTCCTCTCACACGGCTTCTGTCTCTTCCCACCACTAGCCTCCCGCTGAGCTCACCGTCACATTGCCTTCGGAGGTGCCTCCATATTTTTGGGCTCGATCTCCGCCTTCCATCCAGTCCCCTCTCCAACTTTCCAAAGGGAAATTTCCAGACTTTGACCTGGAGGGATGGGACATTTTGTTAAGGAGAGAAAAAGTGAATGGAAGGGTTGTTCTCAAAAAGAGAAACTTCAGTATGATGGGGACGTTGCTTCAAAAGGCAAGTTGCTGCTGAAGTCTGGTGTGTATTGAAGCACTGGGATCACCAAAACCCAGTCTGATCACCAAAACCTGTCTGAGCACAGCCCAGCAGAAAAGTCTCTTGGCACCATCCTGGATGAGGCTGCCAAGGCTGGGAGGCACGTACCTCTTGCACGTCAAGGGGCCTGGTCCTACCATGCACCAATGCATGGAGAGGGTGAGAGAGGTGAGTCTGTTCAGCTTAAACTTTAGGTGAGTAGTTCTTGATCCCAGGACAAAAGCAGCTTTGGAGTTCTGTCTTCTAGGAACTGTCATACAGAGCATAATAAATAAGCACAAAATGAAATGAATCTGAGGAAACGTTATGAAACAGCGTATTCCTATTAGGAGATACTCCAGTGATATTTTCATTTTGCTATCAACAGGGAGCCATTATTGAAACAGTGGCTTTAATCAAAACACGGCTGTAGTAAAATAGACTTTGTCCTTCCTCAGTTCAACTCCCTGTATATAATCTGGAGCCCCAAATTCTGACTTTACTTAGAGGAAGAAAAGAAAAGAAAAGAAAAGAAAAGAAAAGAAAAGAAAAGAAAAGAAAA
>NW_023304189.1:0-39748 GCF_011077185.1 Oxyura jamaicensis | reverse complement strand
CTTCTCCTTCTCCTTCTCCTTCTCCTTCTCCTTCTCCTTCTCCTTCTCCTTCTCCTTCTCCTTCTCCTTCTCCTTCTCCTTCTCCTTCTCCTTCTCCTTCTCCTTCTCCTTCTCCTTCTCCTCCTCCTCCTCCTCCTCCTCCTCCTCCTCCTCCTTCTCCTTCTCCTTCTCCTTCTCCTTCTCCTTCTCCTTCTCCTCCTCCTTCTCTTTCTCCTTCTCCTCCTCCTCCTCCTCCTTCTCCTCCTCCTTCTCCTTTTTCTCCTCCTTCTCCTTCTCCTCTTCCTTCTCCTTCTCCACTTTCTTCTCCTCCTCTTCCTTCACCCTTTTCTCCTTCTCCTTTGCTCCTTCTCCCCTTGCTCCTTTTTCTCCTTTTCTCCTTGTTTTCTCATTTTCCCCCTCTGGTTTTCACCTTATCCTTTTCTCCTCCCTCCTCTCCCCATCCCCTCCCAGTGTCAGCACCCAGCAGGAGGACCCATGGGTGCCCAGGAGCCCCAGACACCCCTTCCCCTGCCACCCATGGGCCATCCTCAGGGCCAGGGACACGCTATGGGGCCTGCGGGGGGGAGTGCACGGGGAAGGGAAGGGGCCAGGCCACAGCTCAGCTGTTCCCTGCCTCGGTGAGGAGGAAGCCGGGGGCGGGAGGCAGCCCGGGTTTCCCTGCGGGGCCGAGATGGGCACGTTTCATTTCCACCCCAACCCCTGCCGCGTGTGGCGGAGGACGAGACAGCGCCGTGGGGAAGGAAGCGCAGCGAGAGACGGGGCTGCGCGGCACGGCACGGGGCACGCGGCACGGGCAGGGGGCCCGCTGCCTCGCCATGGCTCCCGGAGCCTTGAGGACCACGCGGGGCAACGTGGACGTGGCCCTGGCCGGCCTCTGCGTCCTGCTGCTGTGCTGCAGCCCCGCGCTGGCCGGCTGCCACCGGGGTAGGTAGAAAACCCAAAGGTTTTGGGTACGGAAGCAAGGGGAATGGGGGGGCGCTCGGGGGAGGAATGGGGTTAAAGGATGGAGAAAAGGGCCAGGTCCTGAGGTCGTGTGCGTGCCGACCACGGTTGGGGTTTGGTGTTGAAGGTTTGGATTTGTCAGGTCCTGGGGTTTCCTGCACTGGCTTTCATGCCCCTGTGCTTCACCTCCTGGGGTGGGCTTCATCCTCACCGAGGTGGGCTCCTTCCTCTGGTTTTGCTTGGGGTGAAATTTTGGGAGAGAAAGGCAGGTGGAGAGGGTGAATGGGGGAGTCTGGGCAGGGCAAGGAAGAGTCCCGGTGAGGCCAGGTCCCCACTTTGGTAGCATCGTTTTTTTTCTGCCCCGGTGGCAAGCGTGGGGCTGGAAGCCCCTCGTGGGACCCTCCCCAGGCACCGATGGCAGCTGGTGCTGGGAAGAGGCAGGGACACCTGTAAAACCTGCTCAGGACATCCTCCAAGCACTTCATTCATTGCTGAGAGCGGCACTCAGTAGGAAGCACAGCCCTGAGCCTGCTGAATATTTCCTGTTGAACACAAGAACCTAAGAATACTGCGAAAATTAAAACTCTCGGCATAGGCACTGTCACAGCAAACGCTGCCTGCCAGGAGCTGGAGCAGTTCCCTCTCTCCATTCTCCTGTCTGGTATTGTTTCTCATTTTTTCAGCCCAGTTTTCCAGCTAATCATGTATTCAAGGAACAGTCCTGGTTCCTTCTCTGCTTGGTGAGCCTATTTGTACATATTGGCCTCGGGCCAATGCTGAAGGGAAAGGGGGCACTTTCTGATCCTGCCTCCGAGTCCAGGGGCTCGTGTCGGTGCTGGTTTCTGAAAAATGGGAAGTTAAATTTCACTGATGGTTTGGATCATGTGTGGTCAGAAAACCTACGTGATTTTTTTTTTTTTATTTCTTCCTTTTTTTTAAAAAAAAAATATATATATTTTTTCCTGCTTTTTATTGCTCTGAACCCCAAATAATACAGCAGCTACCTGTCCCTGCTGGGTCTGCTTGTCCGTGCCAGGACATCACCCGTTCCAGTGGCTCAAAGTGAGAGGCAGGCAGCGAGTCCGACGGGCAGGCTCAGTATTGCTAATTCTTGCTACTTAGGGGCTTGCTAGGGGACAAGAGGGCACTGCTGGGGCTCTGCAGCCCTGGCTTTGCTCAGGAGGTGGTGGTGGAAGGTGCCTGGCCCATGGCTGCAGCCTTGCTGGGACTGGGTGGGCAGAACTGAGGTGCCCCAAACAGGGACCCAGTCCTTCAGCTCAATTTTGGAGGTGACACCAGCTAGAGGAAGGGTGAAACCCAACATTAACACTGAGCATGGATTTAGTAGCAATAATAATATGCCCCCCCCTCCCTGGAGTCTGTTTTCTCTGGTGCAGATGCTCCTGTGGGTTCGTTGTAGGGGGTTCTGCTGAGACCACTTGGCGCAGGTCACAGGGCTGGGCTCACGAACAGATTTTCACAAATCCCTTTAGGGACCTTCAGGAGCTGAGGGTGAAAGAGCTGAGAAGCGTGCGGGGACTCTGGCACAGAAGGCAGGAACATGAGGGGCATGGGAGACCATCACCTCCGTGTGGGATGGGAGCTGCAGGGGGCTCTCACCCTTTTTGCAGCCCAGGATCTCACTAGGGGCACATCTGCTTCTGCTGCCCGCTGTCACCGTGTCATTTCCTTGCTTCTTCTCTCCCCAACAGTGACCTTCTCCCCAGCCACGTTAACTCGCCCTGCAGGCGGCTCAGCCACCTTCTTCTGCAACATCTCCATAGAGAACAACTCCAGCCTGGAGTACAATCTCAACTGGTACAAGGAGACCAACCACAGTGATGCCCAAAAAATTGCTCAGATCAGCCGGAGCATCCCCCAGACAAAGACGGAGAAGTACCTGCTCTCCAACCACGCTCCTGTCTTCAAGATCGAGATCCTGAACCTCCACCAGAACGACTCGGGCTCCTACTACTGCGGGCTGATCGCCTTCTTCCAACCCAACAAAGTGGAGGAGAGCAACCGGTCCCACCTGGTGGTCACAGGTCAGCTGAAGGGGACAGGCCGTCTGTGTCACCTCTGCAGTGTTACCCCAGAGGGTAGAGACTGGGGTGGATGGCGAGGGGTTGGGGACTCACGGACTTATTCTTGGTGCCCTGCTCCCCAATCCAGGGGCATGCAGGTGGCATCTCAGCTGCGGTGCCTGCCGAGGGGCTGTGTCCCAGAGATGGAAAATCCTCATTCCTGGTGAAGTGTATGGCCCCAGGCAGGCAGCACCCTCCTGGGGAGGACCTGGTATGGGTCAGGAGAGCACAACCCTGCCCTTTACTCGTACTGTTGAGGTCCGGGACACAGCAGGCTGTCCTCTCCCTGAGCACCCTGCAGCTGGATCTGGCCCTGAGGCAGGAGGTCTCTGTCCCAAGGATGCTCTGGGGAGGAAGGAGTCCTTACTGACGGCATTCCCTTTAACAAAAAGGGAAAACACTGCAAAAGTTAGTCTTCTTACAGTCTTCTTACACATCTGCTGCCAGCGTGAGCTGGCCCCAAGATGTGGAGGTGTCTGAGATGCATGGGGGAGCTGTGTTCTCCTTGGGAATGGGGATCGGGTCCTGCTGTGACACTGCCTGTGGGTGTCCTGTCCCCTACACCCTCATTGTCAGCCCATGTGGGATCATCCTTACCACCTGCAATGAGGAGGAGTGGGATGTGGCCAAAAGACCCCCCACGTCAGCCCAAATTGAGGGCCCTGGAGGGATGGCGGGGCTGTAGCAGCCAGCCTTGAACTGAGCCCTTTCTGGGGACACCCCCTGTGCTCCCCTGGTGCCATTCACAGAGATGTGCTCCTGACCTTCTGGCTTTTGTCACGGTTCTTGCAGCAGCCCCTGAGAAGATAAACACCACTGAGGAGCCCGGCGTGGAGGACAGCAGCCCCCCAAGCCACATCAAGGCTGTGATCCTGGGCGTCCTGCTGCTGGGCTGCGTGGTCGTGCTGGTGGTCCTCGGCTACTGCGTCGTCACCTACAGGAGAGGAGGTGGGGAGCCTGGGGACCCCTACTCACCATGCCGAGGGGCTGGGGGTGTGACAGGGGACTTGGGGGGTGACATTTCTTCATCAAACCCAGCTGGGACCCGGGGGCAGATGGATATGGGGGGTGCACGCAGGCTGGTTTGCCATGCCCAAACGCAAGCGTGGCTTGTCCCCGTGGGACAGGCATCTCCGTGCTGGTGGGACAAGGGTGCTCAGGGCCCCGCTCGCCCCCCAGCCCATGTGCTGAGGCTCTGCACCTCTCCTTGGAGCAATGCCTAAGGACGCAAGGGGACTGGTGAGCCCCGGCGCAGCAGCGTGGCGAGGCTGGGTCAGCCCCAGCTGCTCACGCTGCCTTGGCACACGAGCATCTGCTAACCAAATGTGTTACTTTGCAGATGTGCAGAAACCACCGAGTGAAAACGCTGCGGAGGTGAGTTCTCCGCCTCCGACAGCCCGCCGTGCTGCGGGGGAGCGGCGCTGGGTGCGGGAGCGGAGGGCACGGGGCCTCCCTTTATCAGGCTTCTCGCTTCCCCTATCTCCTCTGGCACTGCGCGATCTCTCCTGCACTGCTACGGCTGCACCTGCAGCACGGCCCCATCGCGAAATCAAAAAACCGCCTGAGGCAGGTCGGGGGCCTCTCTAGTCCAACCCTTGCTCAGAGCAAGGTTTTATCTGATGGGGAATTGTGTTGCTGTAAATAACGGGAGACACTCTCACCCCATATCCCCCTCTTGCTGCAGTTTGGCTTGTTCCCTCTCTTCCTTTTGCTGGGCACTGCCTGAATTGTCTGTCTTCCTCCAAGCCCGTTAGGTAGCTGAGGGCAGCCTTCATGCTCCCCTCTCTGGGCTGAGCAGCTGCAGCCCCAAGCTCACCCCGTGCCATTGGTGCCCATGGAGAGGTGAGAAAAGGGACCCTGACCTGCCTGCGGGTGACCCCGAGGCTCAGGGTCTGGTTTCCCTGCACCAATGCCACCCCAGGTCTGTATGTCCTTCCCCTCTGCACTGCTCTTGCCCTCCTGGGATGCTCGTTCTGACACTTGCTGTACAAAGGGACTCGTGCTGGGAATGAATGGTGCCTCTGGGCAGAGGATGGATCCCAACAGGGTGTCCTTTCTCTGCAGAAGGAAGAGAAGCCGCCCGTGGTGTCCGTGTCCACCGTGGACTACGGTGTGCTGGAGTTTCAGTGGGACCCGCACACCCAGCTGCCTCCCGAGACCTGTCCGGATGACCAGACCGAGTACGCCACCATCATCTTCCCTGAGGAGAAACCTGTCACGCCCGAGCGGGGCAAGAGGCACCTGGACGAGAGGACGTGGCAGCCGCCGTCACAGCCCTGCTGAGGCCCAAAGCCACGTGTGTGTGCCGAGCAGAGCGATGGAGGTGCTGCTGCTGCAGTTCGTGTCGGACAGCGCTGGCTGTGCTGGTGTCACGGCCACAGGACAGGCACCGAAGGACAGGGACAGGTCCCTGCTGGCCTGGTGCTGGGCTCCAGGTGCCTCCGTACTAAGGGCAGGATGGGACCGAGCAGCGATGCCAACGGGGCAGTGCCAAGGGATTGTCTCCCATCGTCCATCTCCCACATCTTCCTGGGGATATCTGGGGCAGCCGCCCTGCATCCAACCCTGCCGGCAAAGCAGGGCTTTGGGACAGGCTCCAGAGCGAGAACAAGGGCAGTGCTGGGAGCTGCCACCCCACGGGAGCAACATCCCAACCCCAGGATCTTGTCCCAGCTCAGGGCAGGGACTTCTGCACGTACTGCTATTTAACGAGCCCCTGGGAAGCTGGCGGGTGCTCTCAGACACTTTCCTCCTCTGCGGGGACGAGGGGCACTGCTGGGCATCCCGGGACAAGGATGCTGTGCCTGGTGGGAGCCGGATCCGGCTGTGGGGGCGAATAAAGGGTTTGGCGCCCGGGCTGTTTGCTGACTCGTGGCAGCAGGCGCGTGGGCAGGCAAATAACAGCTCCTGGCAGCATGCAGGTGAGAGCCGGGAGGCGGCGGTGTCTGTTGTGGTTCCTGGGCCCCTCCGCGCGATAAGCAAGCCGCTCTTCCATGAAACTGCTCTTAATAATTTAGAGAATGAGCTGCTCCTCACCTGTGCTGGGCCTGGGTGCAGACGGGGATGGAGCAGCCACAAAGAAGCCCCCCACTCCCCTTTCTGGGCTCAGCTTGGGGTGCTCGCCTGCCCGGCTGGGGACAAGGTGCTGGGGACTGGCTGCCACCACGCAGGGTGATGCTCATGGTGTGGTGCCTGGCACAGCCCAGCTGCGAAGCTGTCTCCAAACTTCCATTTTTCCCTTGAAAGCGGTGCCAGGCATGTGCAGCCCAGCCAAAATCTTATAGAAACCAAAAGAGAAAGCAGCAACAGTTGCTAGAGACTGGAGAAGCCCTGGTGAGAAGCAGGCTTGGAGGCAGCAGCGTCCTGCTGGGAGCCCATGAAACCCCAAGCAAACAAAGGGCCATTTGCATACTGCACCTCGTGGCACTGTCAGCAGCTTTCTTTTTCCATTACCGCAGCTAAAAGTAGCATAGTCTTGAGACACCAGGCACCATGGTCTGTGCCCTCTGGGGGCTGTGACAGCCATGAGAAGCCTCCAGAGAAGATCATAGGGGATGAGCATCCATCCAGGATGGCTTACATCCTTCCCTAGTGCAGGGCCATGGATGTGGTGGCCCCGCTCAGTCCCCTGACCCTCAGCATGCTCCCCTGGGGCAGTGGCGTATCTTACCCCGTGTTTACACACGTCACAGTGCAGCTCAGTCCATCCAGACTCAGTGCAAGGAGCAGCTCCGCTCCTTGCCCTGCAGCAGCACCGTGCTGCCCCAGCAGCTCAATGGTCGTGCAGGAGGCAGCTGCAGCAAGCAAGAAGTGGGAGCTCAGTCAGCAGTTTTGGTTCTGCCTTTCCCGTAAGAGCGCATGCAGGAGGGTGGGCCCTGCTTCATTTTTTCCACCCTACCTCTTTGGGCAGCAGGGGTGCCAGGCACGCCGTGGGGGCTCAGCACTTCATGAAAACCTCAGCGAGCACCCGAGCCATGGCAGTGCCTGCACCCCTCGGGGCACCCAGCAGCCTGACCACCTCCCCGTGCCTCGCAGGGAGCAAGGCAGTGGGGCTGGGGACATGTGGGGTGCGTGGTGAGGATGCTCCAGGCACCATCTCCCACCCCTGTTTGCAGGGCAGGGTGCTGGTGCTGGCCCAACAGGACCGGGCTCCCGGAGTGGCTGCTTATTGCTTGGTGAGCTCCCAGCAGGGTGCAGGCTTCAGGTCCCCAGCTGAGCATCCCTGGGCCGAGCAGTGCTCATGGGTGGGAAGCCAAGCTGGAGGGCTGTCTCCACCTGCCCAAACTGCTCCATCTTTCCACGCCAACCAGATCAGCCACTATTTTGTTCTTCCCTCCAGCTTGCCGATGGTAGCCCCATCTTTCTGGAGTCACTGCGTGGCACCTGAAGCCACCTGTTTTGTCTCCCACCATGAGAGGCCCCCATTTCTGGCTTTCCCAGCCCCACCACCCCACACTCCTCCTTCCCCAGCCCCTCTCCCTGTGTCACAGCCCTCCTGCTTTTGCCCACCTCTGCATCCATGCCAGCTGGCATCGGCACCGACTTGGCACCACTTTTCTCTGCTCCGAATCGAGCAGGGACCCCAGCAACTCACGTCCCACTTCTGTTAAGTTTAGCATCAGGTTTTCTGGGGTGCCTTGACACCCTCAAGGACTGGTGCCCTGCAGGTACTTTGACTCTCCCTGCCTGCACCAAGGTTGGGCTGTGATGGGTCAGGGGTCCGGAGGTTTTGGGGGATTTGGCAAATTCTGGCCTTTCTGCCGTAGCTGCTTTGCATTGCTGTGAAGATGAATGATTTTAATGGTCCTCTGTTTAGGCTGCAGAAAACAAAAAGCTTGCTGCAGAGCAGCTAGCCAGACCCCCCCAAAAACCTCACGCTGGTTTTGAGCTCATTTCACTCACTTCAGCATTGTGGCCTCCAGAGCTCACCCGCACCCTGCAGCCGTGCCCCCAGCCAGCCCTGGTGCTGTGCGGGACTGGGTGCAGCTGGGGTGGCTGCAGCCACCGCCACATTTCCTGCTCTCTTGGGTCTGTCACAGCAGCCACTTCCAACCACGGCCACCCCACGCTTCCTCAGGGCAGCAGGGGTTGCCACTAGCGTTGCTGCTGAAGTGCTTTGTCAGCATCTCAGGTGCATCCAGAGAGCAGGGCTCACCCCAGCTCCAGTCCCATAGCTGGGAGACCTCTGAGAGCTGGGGCTGGTCCCCGTCGGCACACACAAGAAGCTTCACATGCAATAAAGTGCCTGAGCAAGCAAATGCCCCAACAGAGCTGTCTGAGCCCTGACTACCTCCTTATGTAGCCCAGCTGTGGTCAGAGGTGATTGGGAACGTGTGAGTCCCTTAAAGATGCCCTAGCCCAAAGGCTGGGTTTGGAGGAAGTGGGCAGGAAGATGGAGAGGAAATCCTCTGCTGCTTGCAGGAGTGTCTTCAAGGAGAGCCATGCCATGAAACAACAAAGCACTGATCCTGCAAAATAGGGCATTGCACGTGTAGAGGGAAGAAGGGACAGTAAGGCCACGTGTCAATAATGTCACTTAGAAGCAAGCAGTGTCCTGGTCACTTATGAGTGTGGAGAGCTGGGAGGTTTCAGAGCAGTGTTTTGTTTTTTGGAAGCACCTGCGTGCTGCAGGTGGTCAGATGTGCTGCTGGGCAGGTTGCCTGGACCCCTAACCAAAGCCCATCTACACCACCCCAATGTATCCTGATGGGTCTGGACCCACAGCATCTCCCCCATCCCATCCCATCCCACCGAGAGCCCTGCCCTGCCTGCACCTGAGAGTGCTGGAGGCTTGCCGAACATCTGCGTTTCCTCCTGCTGCCCTCATTTTGCTTTCTCTAGTTTTGCTTTGAGTCGGCTCCATGGTTTCTCCTTCTCTCTCTTCCTCCCTTGGGAGGGATGTGCTGCTGGAGGGGCTGGCTGGCTGAGTGGTGCTGAGCCGTGCGCCCGGGAACAAACCCGCTGCCACCGCACTGGGTGCAGCCTCCTCGGGGAGCCCTCCACTTACACCAGGGGGACCACCACGGGGCCACCAGACCAACGGGGCACAAAACCCTCTTGGGGTGGTACCCGATGGTGTTTCCTCAGCTGGTCCCTCCTGTATATCTCTCCCCACTGCTCAGCATCCCTCTCCATCCATCAGAAGGGACAATGTCCAGCCCAGCTCAGGCATGTTCCCATTTCCTCGGGATCTGATTCCCCATGCCTCAAATCCAGGCGCCAGACCCACCTTCTCTAAGGGCTCAACCACGAAGGTAGCCCAGCCTGGAAGGGATGCTGGTCCCTAGAGGATGTGGGCCTCGCCGTGACGGGGTGACAAGCAGTGACACCAGTGCAAACATGGTGTGGGGGACAGGGGCACGGGCAGCTGGCATGGTGCTGGGTCCCAGGAGGCTACGGATGCCAAACTCGCCATCTGCATCAAGGAAAGGGAAAAAAGAGGATCCAGGAAGCTGCAGATGAGTCAGCCTCGGTACCCAGAAAACCGCTGGAACAAATTAGTAAGGCCACCAAGCGGTAAACACTGAGAGGGCAGCGCTGGGACTGAGAACGTCGATTTAGCAGGAACAAATTGTGTCAAACCAACCTAATGCTCTTTTCATTAGGGTGACGAGCTGGGTGGTGCAAGGAAACCGGGAGCGATGCTATCTTTGTGCAGTGTGTTATGTTACTTTCTCGTAAGCAAATTAGGGAAATGGGAAATTCTCCCACTGTGGGTGGACCGCTACCCGAGAAGCTATATCCCCAAAAGAGTTATCAATAGCCCGTGATGGAAGGCTCTTCAGATGGGGTTTCTCTGGGGAAGGGAAGCGCCTGGCCCGAATGAAGGCGGTCTGCTATTTAGGGAGGCTGTGGAGGTTAGAAAAGGGTTAGAAACCAAATCCCTGGGTGAGCTGGAGAAAGGAGCAAAAATACCCTGAAAAAAAATGTTGGCACAGCGAGAGCTGGAAGGGGAGGAGAGGAAGGTATCCACCTCCCTCCTCACGCCCCAGCTCACCTGGGGGTGGGAACCGAAGCCAAAAATAAATTCGGGCTGTGTGAAAGTGGCAGGGAAATCACCTCGCGGGCTGTGCCTCATCTCCTCCTTCACGCATCCCGCGGAGGAGTCAGGGCTGGAGCTCCGGGATGGAGAGGGCTTGTGGGGACTGTCCCCGTGGCGGGACGGGGCTGGTTCCCCAGTGCCCACCAGGGCCATGCTGGGGATCCCACGGGAGCTTTTTTTTTTTTCCAGGCAGGTGCCGGTAAGCATCGGGGTGCCGGGGCAACGCTGGGAGGTGTGCGCCGAGTGGAACAGGACGTCAAAGCAGTTTCAGCTCTGTGGGTGGTTCTGGGAAAGTCCCTTCAGTGCCGGCAAGCACCGGGCTCTGACAGAGGGAGCAGCGCCCGGCTGCTCGCAGAGGGCTCGGCGCCCCGAGTCGAGATCTGAGTCGTGTTGCCGTGACGCAGCGGGGCAGGCTTTCCATGACAGCGGGGTTTTGGAGGCACCCGGCCCCCCGAGCCCGAGGGGCGGCAGGGAGAGGGGCAGCAATGCTGGCAGCCCTGGAGCCTCCCCTTTTATTTTTCCCTGCATTCATCCCCCAGGATAAATCTCAGCCCCAAAAGCAGATGGGCAGGTGCTGCAGGGTGGTGGCCCTGTCCCTGCTGCCCTGTTGTTGGTGGCTCTCTGTGTCACAGCAATGCCAGGCACTGCAGGATGCCAGCGGGTCCCCGTGGCAAGGCTCCCGGGTCCCATCTGCAGGTTAGGGCTTTGCTAGCTCTCCGTAAGGATCCTGAAAACTCCGTCTTGGCTCCTCGGCTTGCAGGAAGACCTCCGTTCCTCCCTCCTGGCCCTGCTCTGGATGACAGGGTGGCGTTGCTGTTAAGGGTGGAAGGACCTCAAAATGAAGACAAAACAGGCACAGGAGGCAGCGTGCCAGCAGGGAACCCCACTGCTTCTCCAGCCTCTGGAAGAAGCTCGGCATCGTCCTGGGGAGCTGCTGCACGCCACACCTGGTGAGGGGCTATAGCCCCTGTGCTCAAACTGTGGTGGCCCGCATGGCCTATTTTAGGCACCCAACACGATTTGCTGCTGTGATTCTCCCCAGTGGCTGCATCCTTGGTGGTGCCCTCTGAGGCTGGGTACTTTGGAGAGTTCTGTGTCCTCGCTGTGCACAGGATGGTCTCCTCTGGATCCTTCAGGCTAGACGTGATGGTTTCACGTTGAGGTGGCTCCACAAGGCTGCAGATCTTCCCCCAGCTCCTCTCTCAAGACCAGATGCCATTCAGCCCCTTATCTGCCCATCCTGCGTGGCTCCGGGTGGGATGCCCGGCGATGGGGGAGGCAGGGGGGTGCCAGCAGCCCCAGCCCCACTGCTTTCGCCTCCCGCAGTGCTCTCGGCACAGAGCTCACCTCCCCACTTTCAGTTTTATGTGCGGTGCCATCATCCCCGACTTTCCACTCTGCGGTTTCATGTCAGGCTTTTTCTGCTCGAGTTGACTGAAAGTTGTTAAAAACACCCCATGTTTGGTGGCAGCTATCGAGAGAGATAAGTGTACCTGGGGTTTTGTCAGCTGCTGAGCTCTGCATTTTCGGTGGGTTTTGCTTCCATTATTCCTACCCTGAGCAAAATCTCTGCTGATTCTGCCCCATTGCCCTGATATTGGTGGTCCTGGCCAGCTCAGGGGCTTTGCATTTTGAGCCTACGGATGGAGCAGCAATGACAGCTTCAGCAGGGATGGGAGTTTGCCCTGTGCCCAAGTCTTGCATACAAAACGCGTTGGGGACAGCTGCCTTGGCTTTCCTCTGGGGGACTTTTCACCTGTCCAGATGTGGCACAGCGTCAGCAGAACCAGTGGATGCAGGGATCAGGCTGGGGTGGTGCTGCTCACGCGGGTGCAAAGGTTCCCGTCTCCAGGCAGCAGGACGTGACTTTGCACCCATGAGGGAGGGAAGACCGGTGTGTGGGGCACCGAGAGCTGCACACGTGTCAGTGCCCAGAAGCTGCAAGCTTGGCCTCGGCCACCACCGCTTTGCCAGCTCCAGGCCGGACCATGAGGACATGGCAGAAGATTTTTGCACAGAAGGTTGCAGACATGCACGTGAAGGAGCCGTGGACGCTTCAGGAGGATGACAGCCTGCAGGTGCACAGCCCTAAGCCTGGCCGGAGGGAGTATTTGCAGAACCGTGCAGCTGGGAGGTAGGGGCTGCCAACTACCACCATCCACTCGGTCCCCTTTGGACCACCACCTTTGTCCTCCCCCAAAAGCCTCCTGCTGCCTTGGGCTGCAGCAGGGTGACCCTGCCCTTGGTGGAGGGGTGCAGAGCCCTCTGCCACAGCACCCTGCAGCCCGGGAGGGAGGAGGGGATGCAGAGAGGGGTGCTGGGCTGCTAGCCCCTGTACATGTTGTGAAAGACAAGGAGCTGCAGGTTTCTCCCCTTTTGACTACTCAAGACATCTCCTCACCTGCCCTGTGGCCTCCACCCACACCTTCCTTCTATTTTGCTTCTTTTTCGACTTCCCCTGCCCCTTGTTGATGCTGGCTTTCCGCTGAGATGTGCTGCAACAGCACGGGCTGGGGGCTGGAGCCCCAAATGGAGCCGGTGCCAGATGCTTCCCTCCCCCAGGTCCCCTGCTCGGGGTGGTGGGGTCCAGAGGGGTGAGGGCACCAGGCTCATCCTAAAATCTGTAGAGCTTGGGCCAGCCCCCAGCTCACCTGTGCTGAGCTACCCAGGCTGGTGTCATGCCAACAGGGGAGAACAGGCCATGGGTGTCCTTGCGTGAAGCTGATCCCTCAGCCCCGACTGCCCTGGTCCCTACCGATGGCATGGGGAGCTGCTGGGCTGCAGCGGGGACCCGAGGATGAGCTGGTGTCCCCTGTGCCCCGGCAGGTTCCAGTGCTCCCAGTGCTTACACGAGTGGTCCTCAGCCAAGGTGCACATCCTCTTCCACATGCGCCGGGGCAAGGTGAGGATGCGAATCTTCCGGCAGGCCTGCCGGCGCTGCCTCAGCCCCCAGCTGGAGGAGCCCACTTTCAGCCAGGAGAACCTGGAGAGGATCCTGCACAACCTGGTGCTTCAGATCCTCAAGGACTTCTACAAGGTGCCGGTGCAGCCCTCTGACCTCCTGGAAGTGGTGGTGGACACCAAGCTGGCGGGGCCGCACGACAGCAGCCGCTGCGAAGGCTGCCAGCTTGGGGTTTGCTCCAAGCCACGGGCGGCCCCGAAGCCACCAGCCTGGAAGCCCAAGAGGCACGTGGACACGGCCATGAGCCCTCCACGCCAGCTCCTCAGCAGCGGCTTTCCCCGAAAATGTTGCTTCGTGCTCCTTGCTGTATGCATTGTGGCCGTGGTCCTCTTCATCGTGTTGTATTTCACCTTGAAGTAGTGGGAGCTGGGGCTGGCAAATGGGAGCCAGGGTGATGGCTGTGGGGGTGAGGATGATGGGGGTGGTGGGTGGAAATTTGGGTGCCCAGGGCCAGCCCTTTTTCTCATCTTGGCAAGGTTTCCACAGCACACAGGGGTCAGGGATGGCCACCACCACCATGCTTGGGCACCTTGGTCCCAGCCCAGGGGAGCCTGGCGGGTCAGATGGCTTCTTGTGGGACACATTCTGCATGAGGATGACCCCCATCTCCCCCCCCACAAAGGATGGAGTGTACCTGCAAGAATAAACCAGCTCTTTGTCCTCAGTTTGAGGATGCACTTGTGCTTTTTTAATTTATCCAAAGCCTTTTCTGGGTATATGTGACCAGCTCAGCTGGAAGCAGGGGATTCCTTTATCAGCTCTTAGGAGACACATCCCATTGCTCTCCTGGCTCAGCCTTAGTGAAGATGGGTACCCAAAGCAGCTGAAAGGCACCTGGAACCGAAGGTTTGCAGCAGATGAACCAGGAGCCAGCAGCACCTGCCCGATCTGTACCAGGCAGGTGGTTTGGTGGGTTTGTGCCTCGGTTTCCTCATCTGTAAAATGGATCCCAACCATGCTGTGGGCATCCCCCTTTTTCCTTCCAGCTTCCCACTGTCCTGGAGATGGGTGCCCATGGGGACAGGCAGGGATCCTGAGTGTCCCCAGGTTGCTGCAGCAGCAGCGCTGTGGGTGACGATGTGGCCCTGTGCTCCTCTCCCTGCAGCACCCTGTGCTGCCCCGTCCCACCACCGGGGCTCTCCTCTCTTTCAGCTTCTGGTGATCCCAATGTGAGCACTTTTAGAGCTCAGCCCAGGCCATTGGCCTCTTCCACAGCCACCTGGACCAGGATGAGGTGTGGGTCTGGGTGCAGATGAGGACCTTCAGCAGTATGTGTGTCCCTGAGCCCCCACGGGCCAGAGCTGCATTGCTTATTCATCTCTGCCCCTCTCTCTGGGGTTTTCTCTGTCCCACCAGCTCTCTCCCTTTCCCCAACCCTTTCCTCTTCCACTGCCTCTCGCAGCCCCGGCGCCAGCAGATGGAGCTGCGAGATCTGCAGCACCGCACTGGGAAGCACTGGGACCAGTGACCCGCCAGGACTGGGAGGGGGCAGCCCTCCCTGAATGGGGGCAGCCCTCTCCCTCATCCCTGTGCCCTGCTGGCTCCCTGCAGCGTGGTTCCCCAAGACCATGCCCTATGTGGATATGGAGCCAGCCTGCTGAGCCGGTCTCTCACTGTGATTTCTCCAGTCTCAGAGCACTGGAGAGAGATGCACCGTGTTTCCTGAGCATTTTGGGCAGCGGCACCTGAATGTCCCCATCTTTCTGGAGGTTTCTCCTTGCTCAGGGCAGCCAGGGGCCAAGCTGTGCCGCGGGAGGAGCTGGTGCTGCAGATGGAGTCCCTTCCATCCCACGGCTGTCCTGGCGCTGGGACCAGCCCTCTCCCCGCCAGCGTTATGTCATGAAGGCAGAGACGCTGCCATTGCCCCTGGCCCTCTTCTTTCCATGCTGAGGTTTTCCCAGCCCCAGTCAGTCACCGTGCCTGGCTGCCTGCAGCCTGCCCAGCCACCCAGCTGCAGGGGGAACTCCCTCGCCTCCTCCTGCGAAGCCAGCTCTGGTGGAGACTGCATCCCTGCGGGGGTCCTTGTTTTCTTGCTTGTGTCTCTCTGTTCTTTTTCAAAGGCAGAGGCATCCCTTAAACCCCCTTGCAATGTTCTCTACACACACCCAGGCTCCTTCACCCATGGCCTTGCATTCATATGCTGCTTTTTCCCCAGTCCCCTGGCTGATGCTGCCTGCCTGTCTCCTTGTGCTGCGTGTGTGTGTCTGGGGGGCTCTGCCCCCTCCATCGTGCAGCTGCTTCATCCCTTCCCCATCACTCAACAACACCTGTGTATACACGGGCTTCTCAGCCACAGCCTCATTTTAGGGCTTTTTTTTTCCAGGATACTCCACTCTGATGTGCAGGTGTGCCAATTCCCCCTGGGTTTCTTAGCAAAGTGCCCTCCGTGTGCTGCTCTCCATGGCTCTTGGCACTTTTGGAGGCCAGAGCAAACCCCCCCCAGCTCAGCTCAGCAACCAGGGAAGGTGAGTGGCATGGAGACAGTGAGCCCATCCCAAGGAAGGTGGCTGAGGGGTGAAGGATGCTTTCTCCTGGTGGGATGCTGGGGGTCCTGGACAGGTTCTCACTGTCCCCCTCGTGCCACCCTGGTCTGTCCAGGGCTGGGCTCCTCCACAGCTAATATCTGGTGCCTACACTTGGCAAACCTCACCTGGGGGCATTTTGCTGGACTTTTACCACAGCCAGACTGATAAACTGCTGTCCCCATGCCTGTTCCTGCCTGCTGCCCGCTCCCATCCCCGCGGCACTGGGGCGAGGGGCTGGCGCAAGGGGCTGGCACTCGGTGGCACGCGGGGCAGTGAGCAGGGGACACGGGCTAGGTGGCATGGGGGACTTCCCGGCAGAGCTGTGGGAGGGAGGAGGAGGAGGATGGGCTATATTTGTGTTGGGTATCTTGTGGGCAGCAGCATTTTGTAACTTGCCTGGGAGCTGTCTAGGCACTGGTCCTACGGCTGATGGTTTGATGCCCAAGGGACCATCTTTTGCTTTTGCTTTTTCTTTCTCTTTCCCTTCATTCTTTGGATACCTTTGGACATGCTAGCACACCCGTGGGTGAGCAAGCCTGGGCAGCCACCCTGCTGTGAACCCCGAGGAGCCCAGGGGTGTTATTTCAGTGCTGTGCTGTAGGAAAATGGGGGCCAATAACCCATCTCTCAGCCCTGGATCTGGGCATAAGGCAGCAAACATGCCCATGGTTTAGGCTCTCTCCAAAGCCAGATTTTCACAGCCTGTGATGTGGAGAAGGGATGCTCAGCAGAGCTGTGTCCCTGCCCCAACTTCCATCCATGTTGCTACTTGATGGGCTGCCTCTTCACCCCTTTTAAAACAAAAGTCACTTACCTGTTATTTTTTTCTGCATGCCGATTGAACCCAGATTTTTTTTTTTTTATTCTCTCTCGCTGCGCTCTCCTCTGAACACCAACCCCCTCTTTAATGACATGATAGGGCTATAAATAATTGAAGGGCAGGATCTCACCTCTTGCTTTTCCCTGCAATTTGCATTCCTGGCCAGTCCAGGTCTGTCTCAGCCCGTGAAGCTGCAGGGGCTGTAGCTGAGCCGACACACTGCCAGCTTGCACAGGGCAGAGCCCCTCAGCACCCACCCTGCAAAGGTTTGAAACCACAAATTCTGGTGGAACCACTGCATTTCTCCCCTTGGTGCATTATCTCTGATCCCCAAGTAGCTTAAAATAAACTGACAGTGTAAACGGAGAGCCCAAAGGCTTTGAAATCAGCCACCGCCACAGTGGTGGATGCACTGCTGGACACCAGCCCAGCTGGCAGAGACGAAGGGTGATTTGCAATACTGGGGGATTTTGTTAGCATTTCCCCCGTGACGCTTAGGAACAGGAGATATATTGCATGCGCTTCGGTTTAATTGTTTGCTTTCAGGGATAAATATTATTTTTCCCAGCACTTCTGAAGAGGGAGTTTATTGAAAGCCAAAGAGCTCAGTGCTGTTGCAGAATTCCTGGCCTTGAGAGGCTTCTCTGCAATCTGCAGCCCCAGGGGACCATTTCTGAGCTGCCTTCAACCTGTGCCTTGCTGCGAGGCAGGGAGCTGGGACACCCGTGGGCAGCAGTGAGGAGGCAAGCCCTCCCCTTGGGTCCGCAGGAATAAACTCCTCTCCTCCACAATTCTCTCTTTTCTGGGCTGAGGAATCTGCTTTATTTCCCTTTTTTCAGGTAGGATAGGCATGGGTCCACGTCAATATCTGGGCTTTAGCAGCCCACTGCATCACCCGCTGGGCTCCCCGTGCCTGGGGACACTGGTGGGTTGGAAGTCATTGCTGCACCTCTGTGACCTTCCTGAGCCACTCCAGGCTCTGGATGACACTGGAGTAAACCCCATACTGCTCCTTCACCCCGCAGCCATCCCCCCAGGACACTGTGCCCAGCAGCTGCCATTGGCTCTTCTCGGGGCTGAAGGTGACCATGGGGCCCCCTGAGTCTCCGCTGCAAGCATCGTTCCCACCTGCACGGGGTGAAAACTGCTGCAGAACCTCTCTGGAGACCCAGACACCCTGGTGGGGTGAACCGGGGGCTTGCAGGGAGCAGGGACTGGGGTGTGAGGCTGGAAATGGCACTGAGTTTTACCTTCCTTCTCCCCTGCACAGAGCATGTCATCGGTCACGGTTCTGTGGAGCCTGGCGTAGGCATCCCTGCACTTGCTGTGTTCGACAATGGGCACCTCTATCTGCAACGCAAGTGCTTTGGTTCATTTCTTCCTGCTTCCCCCACCCAGCCACGTACCGAGCCTCCAGCTCTTCTCATCAAGTGCTGCGTGAGCCCCAGCCCCATGGAGGGAAACCCACCATGATGGGGACATGGAGCAGTGCCATGTCCTGCTGATTATTATGTCCATACCAGCCCCTGAGGCCAGCTGTAGCTCTCACCTCCATCAGGGTTTCGGGAAGCCGTTGCAGGAAGGGTTTCCCCCAACCACTGACGACGACCAGGGTGTCTGAAAGGGAAAGGGAAGATGCTGCACTGCTTACCGTGTGTGCTGCCCTTGCTGCCTGGTGGTTCTCAGATGCTGGACGCTCCTCCTGCCCACCTTCATGCTGTCTGTGCCTCCCACCTCCCTTCTCCTGAAGGCTGCCCCTGCCTGGCAGCTCCTGACCTGGCTCCCCCATCCGAGCTGTGGTTTGGGGCTGGGGAGTCCCATAGCTGTGCCGGGGGGCTAGAAGAGACGTGTGGAGCAGGCAAAGCTGCCTGGACCTCACACAGGTGTGTGGCCGCCCAGGGAAACAGTTGTCAGACAGGATGTCTGGGCTACACTTAGATAAGGGACAAAGGGGTTGGGAAGAGGAGAGGGAGGGGATTGTGGTTCTGGGTTCACAAATCACTCAGAGCTGCAAGGATGAGTGTATCGGGCTCATGCGGTCTCTGAGGAGGCTAACCACCACCAAACACTGAGGCTCCAGCTCTAGAAGGCTGTCTTGATACGCCATCTAACTCGCAAGTGAGGTTTGAGAAGCACATGCCAGGGATGCTTTCACCTGGTTGATCCCAAGCCAGAGGCCATGTGAGGTCCCTTCCAGCACCACTTCATATGATCTTTTTTCCCTGCCATTGTCCCTCCTGAACACCCTGGCCCTTTCCCTCTCCACCTCCCTGAGACATCTCACATGCATCGAGGTGCCCCCTGCACCCACCCTGGCTCATTACCCAGCCGCTCTTGGGGTACGCCCTGGCTGCTGCCACTCCTCATCCCCGCTCCCTTCCACCTCTCGAGCCTTCCCGCAGCCCCTTCCCCATGGCAGAGGAGGAAGAGGAGGGCAGCAAAGCTCTTGCCTCGTGGCTGCTTCTGGTCAGGGAAGCAAACGGGCATGACGTAGTCGTTCAGTGCTGCGGCCCCAGACAGCTCCACCAGCCCGATGTCATACTCCAAGGTGGCGGGGCGGTAGGACGGGTGGACAAGGAGGGCTTTGGGGTGCATCTGCTGCTCCGTGTCATCCTGCCTCAGGGTGCTGTGCTTCCCTGGGAGGGAGGGGAGGCAGGGAGAGGTTGGTACCAGAGAGGGAGGTGGCTCCATGGTGTTTCGGCAATTAGGGCAGCTCCCACTGTGGCTGGGTGCTCTGCATGTGTCTCTCTGAGGTTATTTTTCAAGCTGTGCCCAGAGCCACCGTGAGGAGAGCAGAGACCTGGCCATGGCTCTGCAGCCCCCCCAGCTGTTCTCTTCTCACCCAGGATGATCCTGAAGGAGGAAGGGGCAAGCAGATCCGAGCTGCGGAGCTGGGGGCTCTCCGTGTCCAGTTCATTGTGGAGGCAGTGGGCTGCAGTGACAATCCACTTGTTCCCTAGGAAACAACCCCCGGGCATCAGCGTCCCTCTGAAGAGTACATCCCAGCTGCTCTTGCTTGCCACGTGTGGGAGAAAGCCTGGTGGAACTGCAGCTCCCTGGGCCTTTGGCAGTGGGAACTGCACAAAAGGACGAAGCCATGGGAGTAGGGGTGCTCACTTCTCTTGCAGTTCAAGAGGAAGGGAGCATTAGGTGAAGCTGTCTCCAACAAACATGAGGAGCAGTTTGTTCCTCAGTTTGAGTAGCCCTGTGGGCTACTGTGAGGCACCAAATCTTTACGTATGTTCAAAAATTACATCAGTATTTTCATCAAGCAGGATGGTGAACCTCAAAGGCACCACATCTGAGCCTGGGAGTCCCTGGGCAGCAGTGGGCTGGAGGCTCCCAGCATCCTACGATCCTCCCTAACCACAGACAGGATATTCCCAGCCTGGCTCTCACCTCCTGCAGCATCTCCCCGAGGATGGTCTTACCCAGAAGGGAGCCTGCGCAGAAGGGCCGGCCGCCCCGAGAGAGCATGGCGATCCAGGGGGAGGCTCCTCGCTGGGAGAGGTGTCTGCCTGCGGGCCGGGACACGGCGCTCCTGGAAATCCTGGGCTTCCCACACACTGCAGCCAGAGGGAAGAAAGCGAGATGTGAAGGATGTACACGCACCCAGACTTCGCATTCATCCTTACTGGGGTGTGGTGGAGTAAAAGGATACAGAGTGCCTCTACTTAAACCCGAGTGAAGGGCACTTTGAGGCCATCACTTGGATCTTACAACCCTGAGCAGGTTCTCAGACTTTTCCTGCTGTTTCCAAGGGTTTCCAAAGAGCCATATGGTCCCGAGTACTTGCTGCATTCTCAGGCCATGTGGAATGGAGGGGCTCTGATTCTGTGTCGCTGGCAGTATGGAAAGCAGCCTGTGTTACCAGCAGTGACCAGAAGCCTGGGAAATGGTCCATGGGGAGGTTTCTAGAGGGCTTTGGCTGTTCTTGCTCTGCAAATGCTTGCTGAAGCTGATGGTAATTGCAGACAGGTTTCCCAAAGTGATATGGATGTTTCTGGGCACTGATCACTCTGAGACTGGGTAGTACTCAGCCTTGTAAAGCCCACAGGTTGTCAAACCTGACTGAAGGCTAAGGACCTCTGTCCTTTCAAGCAAACTGGTATTTTGCAGCACTGCTATACATGGGTGGGCAGGATGACTACACCATGTAAGACCCAGCAGTCTAGCTTTCCCTAAAATGCTCCTTGCAGACATGACTTGCTTGTCTTGATTGTTGGGAACACGTAGTCTATTCATTATGGTCAGTTTTCCAGCACTGGCCACCACTGGATCTCACCTCCCTTGCATTTTCCGTGCACTATGCTCCAGCTTCTCTCTTGGCCATGGAAAGAGTTTGTGTGAAGCAGAGCTGGACTGTGTGGAGCTGAGGGCATGGCTGATAAGGTCTGACATGGACAGAGAGCAGATGTCATGGAGAAGGAGCAGGGGTGCATGGCACAGATTTGTGACCTGCCTTTGCCCTCAGTCCTTGACCTTGATCTGCCTGGAATAAAAGCCTCAGGGCACAAACTCAGTAAATATTAAAGTTTTATTTTGTTCGCAAGAGGAAGATTACACAGAACCATCCTTACATGACATTGGATATTTTACAGAATGTAGTATCAAAAAAAGAAATATATATATATATATAAAAATACCTTGCAGTTACATGACATAGCCAAGAATACAGTTCTTAGCGTGTCTGCAAATCAGACTTTCCTTAGGCCTTCTGCTCCTCTACATGCTCTACAGGTGGCTTTTTGGATGATAGCAAAATGGAGAGTGGCTCATTTACTGTTGACTCATTTCTTGCATGGCAAAACCAAGGGAGGAGGAGGAGGACAGGCCCAGAGGAGGTTAGAGGCATGCAGAGAGAACAGCAGGCATTTGTTGCATGTTGCTTACAGCTATAGGAGGGCTTTGCTGGCAAGTGAAGGAGTTGATGTCCCTGCTGAAGGAAACTAAGCTTACCTGGCCACCCCATATGCCGGGTCGGTGCCATCTCAGCAGCCATTACTTTTCCAGCCATGGCTGAAGTTTAGGGCTAATGTGGACACATCCTCACATCCCTGGGGCCAGGTGGACATACCTGAAGATGCCATTGGGAAGGGATGTTTGTCTTCAAATGCAAATACCAGCAAACCCACATGGCTCTCTCACTGCTCCTTGCTCAGAAAAGCTGTTATGCAGTGAGAGGGTCATTTGATGTCCAGGCCTGCCCATCCAGGTTTCCCATGCTGTCCACAGCCCCTGTTGCTCCTCCAGTTACATCGTCCGATGGGAAGAGCTGGCCTGAGAGTCCTGAGGGTGTGGGCAAGTCTCTGTGCAAGGCCCAAGGCTTTGGTGGCAGGGAAATGCTGCTTCTGTCACTGTGCCTTTGTCATAGCTCAGAGGGAGCCTCCCTGGGAGGGTGGGCAAGGTTTGGAGCCTGGCAGCATGAGCTAAAGATGCCAGATGAGATCTCACCGTTTGCTCCCTTCCCCCAGCTCCCTAGCAAGCATTTCCTAAGAGCGCAAGCAAAGGGATGTGGGACCAAGCGAAACGGATGACGTGGAGGGCTGGCAAAGGCCCGAAGTACGGCTGAGCATCGTGGCTACTGCTTGCGAAAGACCAGAGTCTGGAGCATATTAAAAAACAACAAGAAGAAAGGAAGCTGCGGCAGCAGGCAGTGCTTAGTCACTCATCTCTCCAGCTCAGGGTCCAGAAATGTCCACCTCTCTGAGGAGCCTGTTTTCTTCTCCACCCAGTCCACGTAGTTGGAGACTTTGGTGTACACCCCATATACTTGCTTGCTGCCACACTCCTCTGGGCCACCCCATGAGACCAGCCCTTGGGCCACCCACCTCCGGGTTCCCGGGTCCTGAATGACGAAGGCTCCCCCGCTGTCTCCCAAGCAAGTGTCCTTCCCACCTTCGTAGTAGCCGGCACAGAACATGTTCTCGGTCACGCTGTAGTTCCCCGACCGGGACTCATAGCTGGTCTTGCACTCTGCATGCAGCACCACTGGGAGCTTGACATACTGCAGGATGTCAGACAGCGTCCTCATGCCGGAGCTGATGATCTCGTCCACGGTGATGTTGGGGTTGGAGATCCCCCAGCCAGCCACCAGCCCCAGTGTGTTGGGGTGAGGTCCCTCCAGTTCGTGCTCGAACTGGGGCAAGCAGACGGGCATGACATAGTTCCCCATGGTCACCTTCTCCTTCAGCTTGACCAGAGCGATGTCGTGGTTGTAGTTCTGGATGTCAAACTCCTCATGAAGTATGATCTTCTCCACCGTCCGGTTGACGGCCTCCATCTTGTTCCTCACATCATGCAGGGCCAGGTAGACAGTGACGTGCTCCTTCGAAACAGGGATGACCGTCTTGTCTCGCCTCTGGGAGCGGAGCACGTGGGCGGCTGTCAGCACCCAGGAGTCTGAGAGGAGGGCCCCGCTGCCGAACCACTTGTCGTTGGGCACCCGGGACATGTCCTCCACCACAATGAGGGCCTGCCAGGGGAAGAAGCCGGGCTCCGCGTTGCGCCCACCGATGATGCGCTTGATGATCCCGGGCAGAGCACGAGCTGGCCGGCCGCACACTGGGGACAAAACGGACAGCACTGTTACTCCCAGCACTTATCTGGGGAACTAATGAAAAGGGACTTCCCTGTAGATTATGCCACATGGCTGGCTATCTTCATAATCATGAGGATGGTGGGGTGACCCCTGCAGACCCTGTTCGGCCCTTATAAAGCTAGTTCTCTCTTGGCCTGAGCTATTTCAGCAACACTTTTGGAGCACAGAGCATCTTCCTTTGCTCATGGGCCCAGGACAATAGGGATCTGCTCTCCTGGGGCTAAAAGTAACTATACCAAGCCCTCTGTCTATGCTTTTTGTGGCTGTGGTCAATGAGGAATAGTGTCTTGTCTTGGGACAGTAGAATCTGTTGCTTTCCAGGATTTGGGCCCCTTTCCCCAGGTGAGGGGGGGACCCAGTCCTGTCATCTGCTCGCACATGGCACCCTGGGAGACCCACGGGAGGGTCCCAGGCAGCTCTCCCAGGAGGTACCGCTAAGCCTGTGGCATAATCTACCTGCAATGATGAATGCACCTTGCTCAGTGCCATCCATCATTGCACCTTTGGGACCTGCAATACCTTCACGGGGGAGTAAGGGGGTCTGATCTCCCTCTGCATCTCCCCATGCACCCTGAAGCATGGCTGCGTGGCTCCCATGGCTATGCCAGCCTGCCCAGAACAGGCCATCCTTCAGCTGGCAACGAGGTGGGACTGAGACCAAGCTGGGATGCTAGGCCTTGTGCTGGGGCAGGGAAGGAGGCGTCTTCAGAGCCAGGAGCTCCCTCTGGCTGCTGTCCCAGCTCTGCAGGGCTCCAACATGGGTTCAGCCACAGGCCATCAAGGCCCAGGTTGTCCCAGCAAGTTTGCTCCAAAAAGCAGCCTCCTGGCTGCCTTCTCCTTTCCCACTCACGCTGTAGGCTGTGAAAACAGAAGTTGAAGGCTCTTGGCCATGAAGCCATTGCCGTTCTAGGCACAATTCTGGCTACCAGCTAGGGTGGGTCCCTGTCCCAAAAAGTATCCTCTAAGTTTGGGAAGGGTCAAGCTCTTGGTGCCTGTCAGGGCAGGGCTGTCATGAAAGGAGGCAGAGAGCCTTTGATGAAAAAAGTGGGCTTGTGCCAAGGGCTGGTATGTGCCAGACCTCCACTCCAGATGGGCTGGAGGACTTGCCCTGCAAATAGTGGGTGGAAAGAGTGGTCTCAGCTGGTGGGAAGAATGGTCTGTTGTCTGCTGAGAGTATGTACCATGAGAACAGCTCATAGCACACCATGGGGATGTGGAGGAGGCTTTTACCCAGTGATAACTACCACAAAGCTGTACCAGATCTCTTGCCACTGAAGCCAGGCACAGACCTAGCAAAGGGGAAGCCCAGGTGGGACTTCAAGGTCTCTGAGTAGGATCAGATCTTAGTATTGGTTTACACCTGTGTGATTTGTGCTCCAGATGTGCACCATGGTGTTACCAGACTCTTTACGGAAGGGGAGGTAGAGAGAGAATTCTCCACACCACTTCAGAAGATGAATGGCCAAGTGAGTAATCCTGCAGCCTCACACTGCCCCGCGAGCTCACTCAGCCCTTCCCCAGCCGTCCAGCCACTTGGGCTCCTGCTCAGCGTGTGCCAGGGGAACACCACCAGGAGGACTGGAGCCTTACATCAGCCCAGCCTCACCCCTCGCCCTGAGACCCATCATGAAGCCTGTGGTGTCATGGCCATGGCATTCACCCTCCCGGAGGAGCTGTGGCCGGAGGAGGCTTGGCTGCGGGATGTTGCCTAGCACTGTGGGCTTTACTCCTGCATCCCAAGTCTTCGCCACAGTTCTGGCAGCC
Source organism: Oxyura jamaicensis (assembly GCF_011077185.1). Classification (NCBI taxonomy): domain Eukaryota; kingdom Metazoa; phylum Chordata; class Aves; order Anseriformes; family Anatidae; genus Oxyura; species Oxyura jamaicensis. Next base: position 15,008 of record NW_023304189.1, on the reverse strand, counting down.
AAACCAGCTTCCTTCTGCTCAGCTCCAGCAGACCCAGAATTATGTCTGAGGGGCCCTGATGTGCTGCCTGGTATGCCTCCAGGTGTTTTATCCATGTGCTGTGACCCTCCATGAGGAATTCAGCAGCTAAAGGTGGCTCTGAGAACCCAAGGCGCCCTTGGGGAACATATTCCTTGGGACAAAGGTGGTGGTGCTGGAGCTGTCTCATGCCTTTGGCAGCACCAGGGAGAGGAGTCCCAGGCTGGTTAGTGCTCAGGGGTGCTGATGATACCGGGAGGCTGTGGAAGCTGATTTGGGCTTGCCATGACTCTTCCCCATGCCCCCATGTTGGGAGGGGAGGATGCTGAGCCTCCCAGAAAGAGGGTCCTAAGGTGATGGAATCAGAGCTGAGAGCTGGGGCAGGAGCACCAGGAGCTGCTAACGTGCATTTGCTGTGGCTGCTGCTAGAAAACTGCGACTTCAGAGTGTGTGGGGAGCATCTGCCTGTGCTTCACTCCCCTGCCTTTCCCAGTGCTGCAGGGAACAGAAAACGTGTTCGGGCTAAGAGCTCCTGCCTCCCAGCCCAGCCCAGCTGTTCTGCTGCACCGAAGCTGACAGCCATCCCAGGAAGATGATTTTAGAGGAAGCGCATCCAGCCAAATATTTATTCTATTAAATTACATATCAAAAACGCTGACCAGGCTGCAAATGCTCCCGCTAATGGCAGAGGCAGGCGCGGCGTGGCCTGGAAGAGGAGTTTCTATTGATGAGGAGGTAGCGTGAGACATGAGGGAAGATCTGAAGAGCAGCTGGCCAGCTGCTGCCTGCAGATCCCAATCTCAGGAGAGCGTCACCCTCTCCCTGGGATTTTCCATTTTCCTGAAGCCTCCCTGACTTCTGTCACTAATCAGGAGGTCTGGAAATGGCCCATGAAGGCAGCTAAGGCCCTGAAAAATGTCCCCGTATGCTCCCGGCACAAATTATTTCAGGCTGAAACATCAAGGAGGGATGCAGGGAGAAGCCACTGAAACAAGAGCAGCCGCAGCCCCAGTCCCTGGAGAGCAGACACCCAGCGAGACCTGCCGTGGGGCTGAGCCCTGCCGCCGTGTCCCTGCACTGCTCCGGAGAGCTGTCCCCGTACATCCGACCGCAGCCTGCACCCAGGGCTGCCGCCAGCCCCGTCTGCAGCCGGCTGTGGCCAGCCCACGTCCCAGGGACTTTTGTTTAATCCCGAGCGGGCGCCTGGCCTGGAAACTAGCTGGCTGCAAATGTTTCTGCCACTGCTCAAAGGCTTGGGACTTCTGGCCCTGCGAAGGGGCTGTTTTTTTCTGCAAGGCTCGGAGACGTGCTAATTGCTCCTGCATGGGGACACGCTGCTAATGGGAGCTGGGAGCCAGCACCACCGGGCAGGTCGTGCTCTGCCCTTGGCTGGAGCCAGCTCCAGTGATGCTGGGGGCTGAACGTGCCCATATCGCTGGGGCAGCTGCCTTCCTGACCCCCATCCCCACTGCCCTCTCTGCCATACGTTGCAGCAGTGGACACGTACAGCACATAGCTGTGTCACCAAGGAGGGGGTCCCTGCCCGGGAGCAGCAGGTGAGATTGGGAAGGCAGCCCCCTCCCCGAACATCCCCGCACCCCTCACCATGGTCCCCATCCCCACCGGTACCTGGTCGGCAGGATGGCAGCGCTGTGCCCAGCTCCTCGCTCCTCCACACCCCTGATGCATCACACATGTAGGTGGCTGGAAGAGAGCAGAGCATTAGCAGGGCTGTGGCCCCATCGTGGGGACACGGAGATGCTGCCCTGCCATCGGGACCCTCTGAACCCTTTTCCAGGATGTGACCTCCTTTTTAAGCCCTCTGAGCTGCCACCCCATTAGTGCTGCTGCTGCCCATTATACTAATGAGTGCTGGATGCGGGGACCAGATGCACAGGGCTATGAGCAGGGAGGCAGGAATGTGAGGAAATTCTTTGGCTTTCCATATTGAGGGAGGAGGAGGAAAGAGGGTTGGGACATATGTGCACCCCGGCTGCCGCCCAGAGCTGTGTCCAAAGGGTGCAGAGACCTGTGGTGTTTTGTGAAACTCCTTGTGGTGTCTCTGCTGGTGGATAAGCTTGAATCTCTGTCTGCCATGATCCCACTGCTCTCTGCAGGGCTTTGGCTCTGCTGGTTTTTTGGGATGGGGAACCTTGAGGAGCCCTTCCTAGGGTTGCTGGACCTGGTGCTCTCCCCAGCACGGAGACCCCATGGACATCCCTGGCTCCCCCCCGTGTACCCACCCGCACCATGGGGACCCGGTCCCCCCGCTCACCGGTGCTGTTGGGGGCCATGTGGTAGTAGGGGTGCTGGCAGTGGTACTGGATGACCGAGCGGTAGGTGGTGAGGTTGTTCCTGGAGGAGAAGGTGACAAAGCCGTGCTCCAGCTCCGGTGGCTCTTTGCAGTCAGCAACTGAAAGCCAACACAGAATCAGGGTTGAGCCCTGTGACCATTCTCGGGGTGCCCAGCCCCGTGCAGCAGTGCTGGGTTTCAGCATAGGTGGTGGTCCTACAGGGCAGAGCGAGGGTTCCCATAGCCCCACACCTCACTTCTTTAGGGCAATGCAAGGAGCACAGCCTGGTACATCTCAGGCAGCTCCTTGGCTCAGCTCCCATCCCTCCTAGGATATCCTGAGCTGTGTGTTTAGGATGAGATCTGCTGTACCTCTGAGAGGGGAAGGAATCTGCACAGGTGGGCAGGAGCTGTCAGGACATGCTCCCGCAGTTTGTCTTTGCACCCCTTATGAATGGGCAGGAAAAAACAGCCAGCAGTTCACCAAACACCTCCTGCACACACCAGGCTCTGTCGGAAGCACAGCCCCATCCCTCCTGCTCTGGACATGCTCAGCAAGCTTTGCTGATATGCATTTACAGCTCAGGCTGAGCACCCCTAGGTCCTGGCTGTCCTGTGACAATCAGGGTGAAGGACACGGAGAGAATGGCTTGGCTGCTCTGCAGGCAGGGGAAGACCAGCAGCTGTATGGAAAACCCTACCTGCTCCAACCTCCAGGGTACCACTGCCCTTTCCCATGGTCTGTCTGTGGCCCCCCTTTCTCCTGCACACCATGCTCTGCCCAGCCACTTCTCCCATGGACCAGGCTTGTGCCACCCACCCAGGGTCTCATCCTGCCTGGGAAATGCACCTCTGGGAGCTGGGCTCTGCCACTTTGAAGCTGAGGGACTGAGCAGGGGATGGGTGACTTTGTAGAAGGCAGGTCCAGTGGGTCAGGGGCATGTGAGCTGCATGGGTCTGGGTGCTTGAGGATGGGGCTATCAGGGCAGGCAGCGAGGTCAGGAGCCTTACCATGGTGATCCAGGCTAATGAAGAAAAAAAATCACTAGAAGCAATGCTGGCACCAGGGACACGTACTGATGCTCGGTGTTAGCCACCCACTTGGGTGACAAAAGCCTGGTTTATGGCAAAATGCTGTGGCTCACTGTCCACCAGGGGCCCCTCTGCCCTGCTGCGGTTTGGCAGGGACAGCAGGCGATGGGATGGGTGCAGCCAGGCTGGAGGGAGGTGGCTCGAGGTGCCTGTGCTTCTCAGAGGGGCAGAGCAGGGGACACAGACTCAGTCACCAGCCCTGGGGTCCCCGAGCTTTCCTGCTCTCTTTCCACCATGCTCAGGAGCACAGTGTTTTTGTGCCATGGTACCAGCACCTGTAGGACTTGTATAAGGTGCTGGGGGATGCTGGGGCTTGCAGGAAGAGGGGAATGGGTGTTGGGGGATCAGTGTGGCTGGCACGTCTGCACTGGGGCTATTTATGGCTGCAGGGCTGTGCCCCCAGCCTGCACAACCTGTTCCCTCCCAATGTGTCCCACGTGTTGAGGGCAGCCCTGATGCCTGGAGAATGGGCTCCTGCATGGAGGTGCTGCCCCACTGGTGTCCTGGGTCCTGCCCAAAGGAGTGGGGAGGGAGTTTGTGCCTTGAGCTCTTCCAGACTTTTGCCTTGGGAGAGGGGCTGTTCAGCATCTCCATCTTCCTATAAACAGAGCCTTGCTGAGCTCCCCAGCACTCTCCTCCTCCTCCTCCTCTCCCAGCCTCTGGTACCCCTCTCAGCACCCTCCCAGTGTGGCCCCTGACACCTGAAGGAGCCTTGGGTGCATGTCCTGGGCTCTTGGGGACACGGATGGGGCCAGACACCGGGCTCTGCCCTCTTTTGGCTGTGACCATCCCGATGCCAGCCCATCCTCACCTCCGCAGGGCCAGCAGCAGGGACCGAGGGGAGGCAGAGCAGCATCCCCTGTACCGGTGCCAGGGCTTGGTCCCACATGCATCCTCCCAAGGGCTGGCAGGAGAAGACTGCTGATGCCACCCCAACCTCCCTCACCCGTGGTGGGGGAGCTGAAAAGATGCTCGGAGAGAGGAGAGGAAGGAGTGTTTCTTATTTGCGACGCTGGGCCAGGGAGGAAGGGCAGCGGGAGGTTAAATCCAAACAAACAAACCATGTGCGGGGCCGACGCTCCTTGCGCAACCGCCGGCTCGGAGGGGAGCAGAGCACGGCCAGGGCATCCAGAGGGGTGCGGAGGATGCGCCGGGAGCTGGCGGCAGCCCGGGAACAGGCAGGGACCTTCCCAGGGGGGCGACGGACGGACAGGGGGCTCGGCTCCGAATTTCCCTTCTGGAGATGGAGTTAAGAAAGCACCGTGCGCAGGGGGTTAGGAGCGCCATGCCAGTTAGACAAGCCGCGGAGATGGAGTTGGCAGCCGGAGGCAAAGGGGAGCTGCCCTGTGTGCGGGACAGAGCAGAGAGGGGCACGGAGGCAGGCTGCCCGTCTCGGCGGCGCGGCCGGCGCCAGCCTCACGCAGCCACTTGCTCCGAGCCGGCTCTTCTGTCTGTCTGGTTGTCGGCTCTGTCTGCAGCTGCACCGAAGGCAGAGGGGAAGGAGGAGAGCAGAGAGAGAAAGCTCAATTAGTAGCCGAGCAGAGAGAGGCATGCAGGAAACCCAGCCCCCAAAACACCAGAAATCTGTAACGAGCACTGGGAGCCATGGGGACCCTGATGGGGACCCTGATGGGGACCCTGATGGGGACCCATTCGGCTCATCTGGGGTGATCTGGGGACAGTGGTTGGGAGAAGCTGGCCAGGCTGCAGAGCTGGATGTTATCCACCGTGGCTGGGGAGGTTTCAATTTTTTTGCTTTTCTTTTTCAAACCATTTTTGCCTCTCCCAGACATACAAGGGAGGTGGGAGGCACAGCAGTCTGAAGGTCTGGACTGCCCATTTAGGGGCTTCTTGGCTTTCCAGAAAAGCCACAGAATTTTAGCATAGTGATTTACCTCACACAAGAAGGGACCAGTTCCAGCCCAAATGGAATAGTGCAGGTAATCATTTCAATGTTCTCCAAAAATTAATGCTTTGGGGGTTAAAAATATCTACTTTTTTTTTTTTTTTTTTTTTTTTTTTTTTTTTTTTTTAGGCAATGCCAGTGTTTAATCTCTCTCCAAGCTGGATAAAATCAATGGGAAGCTGGTGGTGAGAGGGGTAGTTCTTTGGTGGGGCAGAGACGTCACTGATCCCATACTTTGTAAGAAGCCCTTTCAGATATGAATCTATTTAGCATGTCTGACAACCTCCCATTTTTCATTTTGAATGAGCAAATGTGATTTAAAGCTCAAAAAATACACTCCCAGGGTAAGATCCATGACATCATTAAAATGAAAAGGATATGCCCAGAAGGGAAGCACCTGGATGCCACATCCCCTGAGAGCATCTTGTCTTGCCTGTCCTGGAAGGTCTTGGGACCTTCCCTGACAGTGTTTGTTGCTTTTCTCCTCTCTGGGCCAGCTTTACAGCAGGCTGAGTAGCAGTGAGTACCTTCTGGGGGCTGAAGGGCACTGGTGAGTGTTTGGGGGAAGGAAAGAGGTGTTATCAGGTACATGAGAAGGACAGCTCCGGGCCTGAGCTGAGAGAGGAGCTGGGTTAGACAAAAGAAGAGCTGTTGCAAATTGTCACCCGTCCTTTCAAATGGAATCTCCTTTCTCTTCCCTCTTTTCTCTGTTTTTGAGGTAAGTATCCGGGCAACTTTTCTGTCCCCTTTTGCTTAGCTGTGCACTGCCCAGCTTGAGCTAGAACCTGGCACCTCTTTAAAGCCTGTGATCTTAGAAGCCCCTATTTGGAAGGAAATTTGGACCAGGAACCAGATTATCCCAAATAGTGACAAATTTATCTAACAGCTCGAACAATCCCACCTCACTCACCCAGGACCAGCCACCTCCCTCCCTCCCTCCAGCAGCAGCCATTTATGAAGGTACATCACCACAGAGGTAAGTCTGATGTGATCCATGCCCAGGTTTTGCAGTTAAACAAGCTTTGTGGAAGCCCATAGGTGTTTTCTAGACAGCAGGGAGTCATCCCATCTCATGAAGCCCTTGCACTCACTTCGAGAGCAGGATTCAGCCCTGAATTTACCATCCTTCGCATGGCAACAGAGCTGTCTGTGCTACTGCTCACCCAGCTCCCAGGAGCCTGGGTTGCTCTTTCTTTGACAGGGAGACAGCAAAACTGGTCACAAATCAACTTATGAGTAATCTAAGGAAAAGTACAAACCTCCTGCTTGTGGCATTTGGACCAAGCCCCATTATGCTACCCAAGAAAGAGCCAAGAGAGTGTTGCAGAATTACGTAGTCTCTCTGGCTGGGTGTAAGGAGCTCCGCTCTGGCAGGGCAGCTCCATCCAGTGTGAAATTTCAGCAGGAAAAGGACATTGACAGGGCGTGTGTGGGGTTTCCTTACTTTTGCAAACGGGGATCTTGTTACTCCACGTCCCGTCCTTCAGGCACTCGATCTGGAAGGATTCGCTCTCTAGGTTATCCTGTGCAGAAAAACAGAACAAAACAAAACAGAAACCACAACACCATCAATGTATGAGCCTATAAAAAGCCAAATTCTTGGCAGTTTAATAAAGATATAACCAGACCTCCCTGGAAGAGGACTTTTCTAGCTAAAAATTGCGAGAGGGGGCTGTGCCCTAGGCCCTGGGGAGGAGGCCCAGGAGGTGTGGGTCATGTTCACTCTCCCAAGCAGAGATGTGATGGCTCTGGGAGGAAGGGTTCCTCCTAGGTCCATACCGTCACCCCATACCTTCAGTACTTTGTAGCCGGTGTTGCAGCTGATGACAACCTGGTCTTTGAAAGTGTACTTGGCTTGGGAAGGCTCAATTTTCCCATTGATGGGTGGCTGCACCAGTGGGCACGGGTTTCCTTTGAATAAAGAGCAAGCAGAGCAAAACAACATTTAGCTGAGTAAGTGGAGCAAGTGGAGAGTCTCAGCTCTACCATCCAGCCCCCTTGGCCAGGTCTGAGCATCTTGCTCTGTCTTTGCCATCAACCTACACCAGCACGGCTCAGGAACAGGCTCATGGGCCACCAAACTCATGGTCTCCACCTGCAGAGTGTATAAAGCCCTTTCTTCCCATTTCCCAAGCCCAGCCAACAGAGGAAATCAACAGGAGTTACCAATTGCTGTGTATGACAGCTTCCAGCCCCTGTTCTCCCCTGAGTTATCGCTGTGGAAGAGGATCTGCACGCTGTTGGTTTGGGTTTCGATGCGTCCTGGGGACTTCTCTCCACAGAAAGGGCCAAACTCCCTGGGGCCAGCTTTGATCTGCCAAGGGAAAGACGTGGCTTGAGGAGGTGTGGATCCCTGGGGATCTCCTCACCCTGAGGATGATGGATGGGGATGCTTCACTACCATGGAATGGGGCGATATGAACTAGTTCTGGGCCCAGGCCCAGAAAGAGGGTCACCATCAGGTGTGGTAAGAGGTTCAACTATCATGGGGCTCCAGGTGGCTTCATCATCCCCATTTAGACTGGGGAAATTTTGGCCCCATCATTGGGATGCCAGGGGGATGGCAGGACAGCAGGGCAGGGGGAGCGTGCAGAGCCCGGCTCACCTTGATGTAGTCATAGGGACAGGTCACCTCGGGGTGGTCCTCCACGTCAAAGCTGTCCTCGAAGCTCAGGGTGATGAAGAAGCCCTCCTCCAGCTCGATGCGGTACAGGCAGTCCGAGCTCTTGGGGTAGGGGCTGGGGAAGTCGGCGCTGGTGACCACCCCGCTCCTCTGGGTGTAGAGGTTGTCACTGCACTCCACTGAAACACAGCCGGGCTGGATCAGCACCCTGTCAGCTGCCCCCAGCCCCGGCCATGCTCAAGATAAGGGGTGCTGATGGGCATCCAGCTCTCAGCTCCCCTTCGTCCCAGCCCCTGATCTTGCTTGCACCTGGCTCCCTGCCTGCTCAGCCCCTTTGCAGGATGGGGTCTGTGGCCTTGAATGTGGGTCCATGCAAGGAGAACCTCACAAGCCAACTTCCAAATATACCTGTGATATGGAGGGTCCTGAGCTGAGAGCCAAACCCATCTCACCTTCATCAGGCATACTCAGAGCAGAGACTAAAACCTCTCATTTCTCCTACTTGAGGAGGTCTCCGGGGCTTAGCTGAGGGAGAAACCACATCTCATCCCACATGAGATGACTGCAGGCCTTGGGCCCTCTCTTGTCCCTGGCTAGTGGCTTGCAGGGGGGGAAGGAACCTCATCCCTCTGGCAGCAGGAGAGGGCAGTTTTGCCTGTGTTCAGTATGTCTGTAGCCTGCTCAGGGCCTCCTCTGCATGACCATCCCCACAGCCATGCTGTGCCTGGCCAGTACCTTTGCAGGTCCTGTTGTCGGAGTGCAGGATGTAGCCAAACCTGCAGGAGCAGTAGTACCCGCCGATGTAGTTGTGGCAGTAGTGGTCGCACGCCAGCTCCTCGTCGCTTTTCTCCAGGCACTCGTCCACATCTAGGTGGGATGGTGGGGACACAGCAAGGAGAGGGGGGTCACACGCTGCAGCCCCCCGCGTCCAGCAGGTCCCGAGGCTGCGTGCTGCTTACCCACGGCCGTGTAATGGGCGTCGAAGCCAGTGAAGCGCTCTTCGTTGGAGAAGTCGGACCTGAAAGTCAGCCCCATGTAGGGGCCAGGGGACAGGATGACTTGCTGGCCAGGCGCCTGCTCGGTGTCCGTCGTCTCCCTGCCACAGAAGGTTGCCAGCTCCTGGTCTTCTGCTTCAATCTGTAGCAGAAAGGCTGGGTGAGCGCTTGGGTCACACGAATCACACAGGGCTGATGTTTCCCTGGGGTGCTCCCTGGTGCTTGGCCCTCCCTCAATGTACTCTGCATGGCGCTGTGGGTGTCTGCAAGCCGTGGTGCCTCCCTGCAGGAGGTCAGGCTGGGCTCTCTGGGATGCTGTCATTGCAGTAAAGCTGTTAAAGGGTTTCTGTGAGGGGAGACGACGTGTCCCACCTGCTCTGCCTGTGGCAGCCCTCTGAAGTGCCTTCTGAAGGCAGGTAGCATCCCAGACTGGGAGGAGAGGCTAGCACCCAGAGGGCTGCAGGAGGGGACGGAGGGGCCACCATGCCCTGCTGTCATTGCAGCATGCTCACTAGCCCCTCTGTGCAGCCTTTACAGCACAGCCTTGCCCATGCCTGGAAGCACTGCAATCCCTGTGAAAAACCTTAATGTTTTCCCTGGAAGCCCCATCCCTTCACTTTCCCTCGCTATTTCCCCAGGACCATTTCAGTACCAGCCCCATCTCCTTCCCCTGCAGTCCCACCTCTGGTCCCTGTCCTCATTCCCAGCACCCTGTCATATTCTGAATATGAATAACCCCCCAGGGGAGGAACATGAGCCCCTCTGCACCACACCAGCCCTCTGTGCTCACACCAAGAACATGATATTAGGGCCATAACAAAGGGCACAGCTTGGGGATCCATGGGTGCTGTGATGCCACCCCCAGCTTGCACGGCCTCAGCAAGGTGGGACCCTCCTGTGGCTGCCACCACAGCTCCCCAAGACCCTCAGGATGCACTGGCTGGGGAGGGAGTGGGGAGAAGAGGAAATTTCCCAGGGCTGAGCATGCAGGAGGAAACTCACTCACACCAGGGAAAGACAACATGGAAATGGCAGCTCAGCATGCCTTGACATTGCCTCCAGATATTTTCCATCCTCTCATATGAGCAAGAGCTGGCCAGAAAAGAGAGAGACTTTCCGACGATAGATTTTGAGAATTTGGAGAAAAAGCATGCGTCCCACACTGGGACAAAAAACCAATTGAATTTTATTCTTTTTTTTTTTTTTGTGAAACAGAGTTCTGAAAAAAAAAAAAAGGAAAACAAGTAATTTGGGGTCCATCTGGTTTCAATCGCTTTGAAATATACTGTGGTGCTTTAGAATCATTTAAAAATCCAAAATAAAGGGTGTTTTGAAACAAAACATCATTTCAGGCTGGAAAACGGGAGCACCATCTCCAAAAAGCGAGCGAGCCCGGCCCTTTGGCGGCTGCGAAAAGCGGGCATGCTGCTTTTTCTGCAAAGCCGCTTTTTTTGGGGAGGAAAACTTTTGGAAGCAGCGTTTTCTAGCCAGCTCCTTGGTGCGGGGCCGGCGCTGCTGTCACCTCCGCGGGGATGCACGGGGAAATGTTCCCTGTGCCCGTGTCCCTGCCTGAGGATGCTCTTGCCGTGGGGCCTCGCCGAAGGTATCAGCAGCCCCTTATCTGTGACGGGTCCCATGCCCCAGGACGCAGGGAGCAGAGACAGCCCTCCGGCTGTAAACTAAACAGAGAGGTCATCCTCCCTGGTTAATATTTGCTGCTTCTGCTGAGGACTGTATACTTTTTCGTAGATCATTTACATCCAGCGAGCAGGCTGGTAATTAAATCCTGGTTGTTTGTTTGGAGTTTCTCCCTCTCGGGTCACGATGTCGACGTTTTCACTAGAGAAGATGTGTCCCTGAGGGAAATATCAATTGCCGAGGAGAAATTCCCTATAAAAATACGCTGAAAGAAGCCTGCTTTGAAAAATAAAACATAGCGACACTCTCGTGCCTTAAATTTACCCGTGCCACTGCCTCCCGCCAGCTTTGCTGTCTCCTTTTGCCTCTGCTCTCCTTGTTACGATGCCTGCCCCTATGGATGGAGGGGGGTCCCTGCCCTGGCTGTGGCTCTGTCCCCGTGATTTTTGGCTGGGGCTGGGACTCAGAGGCTGTCACAACGCACGTGGTGATGCAGGCTGTGCCCTGGGCACCCAGAAAGGAGACAGCCACTGGAGCAGCGACGTCCCGGCGATGCCTCCTGCAGCAGCTGGGTTAACAAAGCCCCCCCCAGCACCATGGGGAATTTGGCCGGGCGGCTCAGCGCCTGCCACCGGAAAGGAGCATGGAGCCGGCAATACGGAAAAGCGGCCGCCAGCCCTCCAGGAATGCACTAATTGGACTGACGAGGGCAAAGCATACCACTTGTAATATATATAAATGGCTCATTAGGCCGAGTAATCGCAGCGCCGGGCTGAAGACACTGGGAACATGACATGGGGAGGAGAGGCTCAGAGGCAGGGAAGGGCATGAAACGGCCCCTGCGGAGCCGCCTTGCAGCCGGAGCGCATGGAAGGAGGCAACACCCAGATTAGCGGGGTTTTGTGTGAAATGCCTGATGCTGTGCTGCCTGCTGTTGAAAACGAGGTGGGGATGGGACAGCCAGGAACAAGAGCCTGCAGCTGAGTCTTCCCCACGTGTGCATCCTCTCCCCAGTGGAGGTTTCCCAGACTTAGCAGACAGCTCCTTCCCAAGAAACCCTGCAAAATCGTGCTGAGGTTTTAACACACACCCTTGGAAGCTCTTCTTGGTTCCCCTGGTTCAAGAGAAGGCATCTGTCCCATTTGGGGCAAGAACCTTGCACCTCCCATCTCCCTGCTTCTGCCCTAGGGTTGCTGGAGACCTGTGTCCAGAAGCACTGGGTGCTTGCTGAGCCTGGGGAGGAGCACGCAGGCTGGTGTTTCCTACCTGCTCGGGGCTGCCTGCTCCTCCTCGCTTACCTCCTTACTGAAGTGCCACCCGTCCCATCCCCTTTTGCACAAACAATCCCGCTGGCCACATTTCCCTAGGAGCCACGTTCGTTTTATATATATACACACGCACGCGCATGCATGTGGATATATATAAATCAACAGCTATTGTTTTAATTAGCCATTGTTTCAGGGCTCTGGAAACTGTTCCCTTCCGAAGACCACCCCGAAGGCATAGACCTGTGTGTGCTTGCAGCTCGGCAGGCCCCGAGCTTGCTGCTGGGGATGACTCTCTGCACTGCTCGAGCTGGGGCACGTGGCCAGCCGAGGAGGTGAGGGAGGCAAAAACCACGGCACGGTGGCTTTCTGCCTGACACCAGCTGGGTCCCCACCTTGCACCGGGGCTGTTTAGCCCTCATATTTGACCTCTGTCTTATGGCAGTGAAGATGATGGAGAACCCTTGTTCGGAGATGGTACCAAACAGAGAGGTGGCACCTCTGGCTTTCTGAGCCACCACGAGCCTCTTTAGTGGGGCTGCCAGAGTATTACAGACACATCCATATGTGTTGGGTTTTCCCAAGGAGGAAAATGGTCTTCTGTTCGTCTGCTCCTCTCCTGACATGTTCCAAGCTGGTGCTTTAATAGCATCAAAATTGCACGTCTACCCAGCGCAGCAGCTTACGGATCACCTGTAATCCACCCAGACGGGCGTTTCTGAGCGTTTTTGGCACTTTTCAAATGCAATTCTGTGGTAGAGGCTCCGTGAGCTGAGCTACAGCCCCGAGCAAATTTATACAGCTGAGATCTAAATCCCTGTGAAAAATGCCGCCTTCTTATGGAAATCCAGCAGCAGGGAAAGCTGTGATGCCAACTTGGCACCGTGGCCAAATAACAGGGAGCCCTTATGAAAAAGGAAAAATGAGCAGGGGGTGAAGGGCAGGAGGAGGGGTAAAGCCTGGAATGGGGAAAGTTTCCAAGAAATCTGCTCCTTGAGCTTATTGGGTTCTTAGAGCAATATATCTCTATATATGTCCCTGGCCTTGTGCTTGGAGAAGATCCAGGAGAAGCAGAAAGAACTAATCAAACCTCAATGAGAGCTGTTAGTAGCAGAATGAGTGCCAGCACAAAGGGGAAATTAAAGCAGCAAACAGATCCAAGAGGAAAAAAAAATGCAAATGTTTGCTTTGTCTTCTTAGGGTGAGAATAAAACAATAATTGCAAGTAGCTGGAACCGGGGCTGAGTGCTTCCAGACCTGGGTGCAACCTCCACCTGCCTCCGTGCAGAGGGGCAGGGTGAGGCTTGTGATGGGTGATGGGTGATGAATGTTCAGCCCTGAAATGTAGGAAGCACCTGCTTGCTACACCTGGCCGGCCAGGAAGCACCAAAAATGATCAAATTCAAAGAGATGGAGAGCCGAGTTGTCCTGGAGGTGGGGAACCCTGTCTGGAGACACAGAGTTGCAAGAGGCAAGGATGCTCTGCGGCACCGCAGCGTGTGGCCCACCATCATTTCTGACGGGTTACTGCCCAGCAACGAGGCAGAATGAAATCTTTTGTGGTTTTGGTCATGACAGCTCGCTGGGAACATCCAGAGCTTGTTTGTGCTGAGGGTATTTGCCAGCAGTGGCCCCAAAAGTTGGACCAGGGCTGTGATATGGGTTCGTAGCGAACACAAAGGAGCCTGTGGGTCTGTCCCAGTTACTTGTAGGATGGATGCTCTGCATACAGACCCCAACTTGCAGCCTTAAGCTCAAGTCTAACCCTTATTTTTGGTTCTGCTGGGTGTCTCCACAGCCATGGCCTGGCCCAGAGTGCCCAGCTCAGGGGCCTACTTGCACGTGCCTGGCATCAGAGGAGCACAGCCTGGGGGTTTTGCCACAGGGATTTCATCAGCACGCAGGTGTGTGAATCCCACGGGATTCAATGAGAATTAGGTGTTGTAGTTTCAGAAATCTGGTCCTTTGTGGCTGGGCTCTGACTCGGGTGTCCCACCCACTGGTTAGCCCAATGGATGTTGTCAGCTTATCGTGCTCTCCCTGTTGTCCGCTGGACTGACAATTCCTGTGCCCAATAAATGGGGAAAAATACCTCGTTCCCAGCTTTTCCAGCACTGCCCTCTCCCCGCTGGCCAAAAGCATGTCCCACCTGCCTGTTTGTGTGTCCCCTGATACCACCGCTCACCTTCACGTAGTCGTATTCACAGAGGTAGGACGACTCCAAGTCGAAATGCATGAAGTACAGCTTGATTTTAAATCCCTCGGGCACGGAGATGTTCCACGTCACTTCCGAGTCGCTGGGATAGGAATCGGGGAAGTTTGGGGAGCGGATCTCCCCAAACATCTCCGTCAGCTCAACGGCATCCGCCACGCCGAGCAGCCAGGCGCAGAGGGACCAGGCCAGGGGGTACCTGGAAAGCACACGGGGAAACAAAATGAAACTCTGTCCATCCCAAAGCCAGTTAGAGCTCACTCTGGTTTTTCAAAAAAATGCATATTTTTTTTTTTTCCAAAAAACCCTTACAAGTTTGTGTAAGGTTGCACAGCTGAGATAGACCAGTGTGCTGGGTTGGGAGAGCTGTGGCACCACGCCACTGCCAGCAAACTCTTCGTAGGGATGTGGAGGTGAGGGTGGGAGCTGCACAGGGCTCTGAGGAGGAAGAAAGGTGGGTGATGGAGGTGTCCTGTGGGATCCAAAGGCACCTCTGCAGCGCCAGGCACCATCAGGAGCTCCGTGCTTCTCGCTCCTGGCAGCTGCAGCCACCAGCTACACGTCTTTGGACGAACAGCTGATGGGCAAATCTTCGCTTAATAAAGGAGTAAACATTAGGATGCTTAATAAAATAATGATGCTTTCTGAATCGGTTTAATGAAAGCATCATGGCAATAACTACTGTTGTTACTACCGCTTAGCTTCACCCTGCCAAACGGGGATCACCGACGCTCAGCAAACAGCATGCTGCTTTGCAGCTGGGCAAGGACGGGCCAGGGCCCCAGCAGCGGAACCTGCACATTGCTCCCCGCTAGCATGCTATTTCTTTTCTTTTCTTCTTCTTTTCTTCTTTTCTTTTTTCTTTTCTTTTCTTTTCTTTTCTTTTCTTTTCTTTTCTTTTCTTTTCTTTTCTTTTCTTTTTTCTTTTCTTTTCTTTTCTTTTCTTTTCTTTTCTTTTCTTTTCTT